>NC_052501.1:51313322-51418361 GCF_016617805.1 Bactrocera tryoni
TCTAAAATATAAACCAATAACAGTTATAAGCGCACAAGCTGATGCGATGAAGCTCGATGAGTCGAGGCGGGAAATGGCACAGATAAATCAGTAGAAAGGTGATTCAAGAGAATGAAAGAGAGAAATGGAGAAAACGAGACAGAAGACGTGAGATATTGAAATAAGAACCGAGTTGCCATCAATGTAACTAATTTCGGAGAGATTGAAATTTTTCATGGAGACAATCTTAAACTGGGATTACCACGGAAGCTTCCTTCGAGAAGTGTTAAGTGTATTTGAAATATGTACATATACCCTAACTAAGATATACATATGTATAGTATGTAGTTTATCAAGAAGTTTGTAGCACCTAGTTGTAATGTCGGAGAATTCATGACGCTAATCAGCGTGGCGAGCTGAGTCGATTTAGTCATGTCCGTCTGCCTGTACGAGTATATATGTACATACGGGAACTAGTCCGTCAGTTTTGAGATATAGAGAGGATATTTTGCACATATTAATTTATTTTTAAGAAGCTGCTCATTTATCGGAATCGCCGACATTGGTCCACTAGAGCATATAGCGGCCATACAAACTGAATCGGAATCAGGTTCTTGTATGCAAATCTTGTTTAGTTGACAAGATGTATTCACGAAAGTCGTATCATTTTCGATGCGATGTCGACAAGCCTAAGTAAATTCATACTATATATGCATAGTAAACCTTTCTTCTGGTATTCAGTATTCTAAGGAAGCCACGAATTCTGTACACAAAAGAAATTATATTCCTCGTCGTACTTTTTTGGTTTCAGATACAAACTGAGAACAATGTTTGCAATATGTGATATAGTTTTTAAAGTAGGTATTCTTAAGTTTTGTTTTTTAACTTTTGGAATTGAAAGCGTTGAAAGCTTAATTTCTATAGCTTATTTAGAGCACTAACATTCTCTCAGTAAGAAAATTAATTAATTGAGAATAATTTGTCTCTTAGTAGTAAACTGAAATAAACTTAAAGAATAATGAGAACAGTTTACCATTTCAAAAGAGATTGCAATTTTTATGAAGGTGTAAGCAAAACCCAATATTTAAAACTATAACAATTATAATTGCATGTGAATAAATGTTCTTGTAGTTGTAAAGTTAATAAATAGGGAGCACTTTATATAATATCAATTATTAAGCATTTTAACGTATGTATATATTAGCAGAAACATTAAAGCTATAATAATTATAAATTAGCAATAGTTTTTAATAATTAGGAACAGTTTTTATTTAACAAAAAGGACCAGTATGCAGACAAATATATGAAACTGTAACAATTATAAGTTGCACAGTAGCAAAATTAATAAAATTAAAATAGTTTACCATTTATGTAATTTAAATAATTTCGAATACTTAGAATTTTTGTCACTTTTTAGCAAAAAATATTAAAATAAGAACAATTATAAGTCGAGAACAGTTTTTTTTATAAATAAAGCAAAGTTACACCCAATGAAACTAAATTTTCCAACCTTGCTTTGAATATCCGAAAACGTTAACATTTTTCTACAAAGTTATGTGCAAATGTAATGTTAAAGGATGCTCGCTCACCGTCTGATAAAAGTATAAATGCAAATCAAAGTTAAAATGCCGTGACAAAGAGGGCCACTAAGCAGCAACGACAACGCCAAAGCGACAAAGTGTTGCCGACTGGAATGCACTGAAGGAATTTCCGCCAACACCTACGAGACAGCGGCAGCAATCAACACACCCACAACGCTCGCTCTAGAGTTGGCAAAACTACACAGAGCACAAAGCAAGTCAGAGGTAAACGCATAGGCATTCAGTACCAATGTATAACAGGGTGGCAATGCTAAGCAAATATAATATGAACGCTTCAGCACTGTCAGCTGCCAGTATGTTCACCCACGACTCTATGTACATGCATGTTTGTGCGCTTTGAATAGAAGTTTAATCGGCGCATCAGCTTTTTTGTATTTGCACACGTCTCGGCCGTCGCGTTTGGAAGCCAACGATTACTCACTTCAACTTCTGACTACCATGATCTGCCTGACTGGCTTCCTATTGCCAATTTCCGGTGCTGTGGCCTTTTTCCAACATAAAATAGAATCGCCGCTCCTCACCTCATTCTCCCCCTTTTCACCGCTAGCAAGCACGTGCTTGCACTTTTCGCCGACAAGCCTTGAAACGCTTCATTAAATCAATTTACTTCATGCATTTGTGCAATTGAATGAATCGTGCGCAAATTATATTTATGCAGGTGTATGTATGTACCTACATATTTATCTGTGTGTGTGTTAACCTATTGTATCTCAGTGCATGTACATGGAAAAACTTTTATTATTTGTTTTATTAATTTACAAACGAATAAGGTGAAAAGTGCAAAATGAAAAGTTTGTAGTTTTATAATGCATTGTCGTTATTACTGCTTTTATACGTATATATGTATGTATATATATGTTACTTGTGTGTATGTGCTTTTCACAGAATCTCACCATCACAAAGTTTGCCTAAATTTGATTAGTCTGCATACGGCGTCGAGCAAAAATTTAATTTGAAGACACATAAGGGTCTGGGAAAATATTTTTAATTTCTAAAAAAAGTTGAAAAATACGGCAAAACCGTTGGTTGAAATAAAATGTACGCAATGACATGCTATTGGTCAGATTTGCTGTTTCAGGGGTATATATGCTTAGAAGTGAAGCTCTCGCTAAACTTGTTTTAAATACTTAGCTGAACTTCGTTTTTCGAGCCCCGGTGACAAGAGCTATTTAACTTTAGGTAGATCTCAACTCAAAAAAGGTCTACAGACATTTTTTCCATTCTCATAGAACCACTGGCTTAGTATAGTAAAAATCTGATCTCTACTCACCCGACCTGATCTCAATAAAAACGAGTTTAGATTTATTGCTCTACTACTATACTTTGTTTTTAAGGAGAGCTCAACCCTAAGAGAGAACCCAAATCTACTAGCTTATTAATAGCAGAAATCCTAACCTCTCTATGTTCAAAAAAGGAGTGAAGACACTATATTTTCTTCAATATAATGGCCACTCGATCACCGTTCATTCACTTCATCCATGTCTGATGACTTCAGAACTTGTAGATCTCAACTCAAAAAGCGACTACTTGTGCATACATTTTTGCATTTTCCTGGAGCAACTATCTTGGTAGTAATAAAATATGATCTTTACTCATCCTAAGCTTTCTGATGTCCTTCAAAGACCGAGTTAAACTAATTTTTATTCATTTATTTCTTTAGTTTTCTGCTCTTTTGTTCCATGTTAAACCAGAGTATGATGACTTCAGATCTCGTACTCTTGATTTCGTAGCATTGCCTAGTAAGTATTTACGGTTTATGCTAATTTAATCGATTTTGTTGTCCTAGTTTCTAAACTAGTGTGACAGCTTGACTTTGAAACATAATGTGTTCGCAGTTATTTCAGATATTAAGTCCTGATAAGTTAACCCCATAAGCAAAAATCTCCATATAACTTCAGATCGAACAAAATGAGACATTGTTGTTGTCGTATCAAAGCATTTTCCATTTCATTCTGTTGAAAACCATCACTTCATTTATTATAAACTCTGATCCAATTATATAATTATAAGAAACAGCGTTTCTCAGCTCTTGCCTCTCGGATCATAACACACTGGCTTTTAAATAGAATTGGAACATAGAATTAACGGTACGAGCTGACAGATATAAAATCTCTTCACTGCATATTTCTACCGTAATGAAAGTATGTTTCCAACTATCACCAGCAGAACTTTTTTCAATAAAGCTATCCGTCAAAGTTTTAATCCTGTACCATGCCGACGTAATAATGAAGATCATTGAGATTTTACCTTCCGTAAGTCCATTGTAAGCAGCTTACCCGTAAAGTTTCATACTTTATTCAAACCCTTACTCATAGAATCTCGTCGGCGCCCAAACTTAAGTTCTAAATATGAAATGAAACTGCGCTCAAAAGTAAAAGGAGGCATTACTGAGGCTCTGTTGAACTTTTTCGAGAGTCTTTTCCATTTGAGTCTTTTTGATTCGAGTCCTCCTCCAAACTCCAGGAAATCCCCTTTTACCGAACCACTTGCATAAGACAGATGTTCGCACCCTTTCATAGACAGACGCATCCAACTTAGACTTCCGTGGGACTTCCAATTTAAACAGAAGTCAGCTATATCCGAAAGCCATCAATAACCTCCTGCTCTTTAAACTGTAAGCCAAGTCAAGTCCAACATAATACTAGTCACTAACTCAATTCTACACCAACAATTTTTTCACTAACTTTTCCTTATTCCTTCTTCCTCTGAACTTAGTGCCTCCTAATGATATCTATTCCATCATTGTTATCATTCTTCGAAAGGCTGCACGCATTTGCAACACTCTTCATTTACACAGCGTACTCCTGTCGTCTCGTATGACACCGCTGCTGTGTTGTTGCTTGTCTCTTGCTTATCCATTTGCCTTTAAATTGATTTTCTATATACCAGTGGATGTAGTGGGATCAAAATAACTGTGAACAACAAGCTAAATTGAGTTCCTGTAATTCTGATGCAACCGGTGCGCGTCACTTCTATAGCAATCTTAGCTCAGCTGTTTCCTGTCGCTGCGCTTTAGTATCGTCCCGTGGTGTTAGCAAGAACATCGAAAACCTTTTTGCATGCGAAAACAACTTGTTTGAAATTTCCACATCATCTGCTGATGCAAGCACGCGACTCCTCCCAAACAGCAACCACCTCCCAAATTGCACACTGGCTGCTCGTCCCTAAAAACTGTTGAATTCCAAGTAATGGTTGTCGCCGCTTTGTCTTTTTTTATTTATTTTTGCTCAATTGTTGCTTTTTCCCTGCCTTTATTAGTACTTTGTTGTTTTTTGCATTGTTTGTGTTTTTATGCTAAGTGCTTTGGCTGGCAGCTAAATGCAACTTTTCAGCTGCTCTCCTCTTCCTGCCCTTTCGCAATAAGATATTGAATTAATGCACAGAACTCACTTCACACCGACAAACGTTGTCGATGAAACTTGAAACTAGCGTTTCTCATCCTCCCTTTGCCGCTTGTTTGCAGCTTTGATTAGATTATTTTTCTGCGTTTGCCGCCTGCGCTTGTCGGGTTGTTTGGAGTTCAAAGTTGCAGACAGTTCTGCGGCGTGAAACTTGATTTTACTTTGAGGTGCATGAATAAATGTCTAAATGAATTAAAGTTAATTTTCAAATTCTTTAAGTAAACTTTTGGTTGGCAATCAAAGTTGTGGCGTTGCGTAGTCTTAACACTGACCTAAGAGTTTTAACGGTATAAACAAGTGTATTGAGTTAATTTTTTAAATAAAAACATCAATATTAATAAAAATTTGGTAAGTCTTACTTCCGTAGAGATTTATTCGAGCGCCATCTCTTAGTTTAGGTTTGCGTATTGACGTAAACTGACAAATATGAGCAGCTCCCAAGACTTTTTTCGGTTTAGCACACGGTCGGATCTTTGGTAATTCGTATGCTGGAGCGACAGAACTTCCTTCCAACTTGGAATATGAGTCCGACCCAAGAATTTTTGCTCATTTTCGGAATGCTTACCTTAAACCGACTTTGCTACAATTTTATTCATAAACTAATTTGTTTTGAGGAGAGTTGCCTCGAGCCCAATAAAAAGCTCAATCCGCTAAAAACGATTCTAAACTTTAAATGAGGTTTTCAGCCCCTAAATAAAATTAATGAAAGTCTGTACCTAATTAAACCTTGAGAAAATTAGTAAAGGAAAACAAATGTATGGAGGTCACAAGGAATTCTCTCTGGTTTGAAACTCTTTTCGACAGAAAAGAATCTTTCCAGCGATTGAGAGAATCCATAAGATGCCTTACTTGGTATTTAGGATCAATAAGATATCAGATGTCAACTATATCTTTTTGTTGTCAAGACTGCCGGATCTATATAATCGAGACGAATTCGGATTTTTATCCGCTCCGATCCATTCAACAATCTGAGTATCCTTCAAATAAGAGAATGATTATTCAAGAAGAACTGATTTATCTGTTCCTAACACTACTTAACTTCCGTTCACACTTACGTTCCGGGGCTTATTTGGCTTCGTCAGTTACCGTTAATCCTCAGCATTTTCATCTCAATTTTTACAATGCAGTGGAATTCATTTTTTATTCCATTTTAAAAACTTACAGAGCTAGAGAATCTGAACAAATTTGACTGGCGGGTTCATATAGAAACAATTCAGCTGATGTAACTTGATTCATCTATGCTTGTTTCATGAGGTCGGCTCTAAAATAGAACTCTGAAGTGTTGTTCCGTATATGAGCAATCCCACAATATATTTGGAAGAGAGACATAGAGATATATTGTAGATAGCACTTGAATGAACTCCGGTTTCGGTAACTATATTTCTAAGTTTTTTTTATTAATAATGGTTAAAGTCTATCTGTCTGCTTTCCTATAGGTATGGAGTTGCTTCGAATTACAGCTTTAGCTATTAAACAACATAGCTGAAATAATTTTCCGTGGATTTAACCACTACCAAATGAAATTTAATATTTCAACTATCAAAATATATCCTCTTGATAAATCTTAAAACTTACCAAATTATATAAATGATTTTAGATGAACAATCGCGCTGCCGATTCGAACCTGCTCGATTTTGATGATGACGAATCTTTTAACATTTTACTCAACTCAAAGAAACCACTCGCGCCACTAGCAAGCTATCATCATAGTAATGATAAATCAATGACCGAACCATTGCATTACCCCATCAGACCCATCATATATATGTGTATACTATGTATAACACATAGTCATAGCCGCCCCCCAAAGTAAAGGCAATCAATTTTCCGAATCTCACTTGGCATGGTGTTACATGAAATCTATAGCCGCCGGTCATTGTCGTACTATTTCCCCTATCCGGGGTGTATTGTCCACTCTAAGTACGCATTGCACAGAGTGACTAAAATCTATTTGCGTACGCCCAAAGTGACCCGCAGCGCGTCGCACTGCCAGATGGGAGTTGGTTGCTTTTTTGCATCTTTTGCACTCGCTCCATTTCTTACTTCGCTACTAGATATTTATGCTTTCAACACAAAGTACTACCTAAAACCGCATTGAAGCAACGCCGCACAACTTACGTCGCGTCCCACTTCATACTAGTACGAGCTCAGGCCGCATAACTCATGTGTCGCGCTGGCCCTTAGACTTGGCTAAGCGTGCTGGCATAGTTGCTGTCAGTGGCGTTTGATTTGCATGAACCTGCTTTGGGAGCAATTTTTAACTTGGTTTTCTCCTATTTTTATTTGTGTGTGTGTCTCTTTCTTTTAATTTTTATTTTTGGACAATCACTTTGGCATCTGCTGGCCGGTTGGCGGAGTCCTGAGCGCCACTTTGCAGCAAAAGTGCGAAAATAGCAATAGAAAAAGTATATATTGCCACTATAACTCAACTTGTTCGGTGCCAACGCCAAAAACAAACAGTGCCGGCGCTTGAAAGCCGTTGAACGGAGGGATAGAAGCGTCAAATTTCCGATAGAATCTATGGAAATTATTGAAGACCAATGAATTTTTAAACTTCCAAAACTGTGACGATCGTAGTTGAAACATACATGTAGTCCTTCCAAAGAAATGTGGATGACATATTGATACTGATTTAGCCTCTTTGAATCTCTGCTTACATCCATTTGGTCCTAGCTCTGTGTTAACAAAAGAAGCTCCGCACTTTCTTGAGAGTTCTATGATTGCTTTCGCTCTGTAATGTTCCTTTGCGTAAGATTCTGATATGATCTCGTTTATGTTCGAACTTCTTTGCGTTGTATGTTTTGAATCGTATCTAAAGACTTTCCAGAGTATGGTTGTAGTCGGTTGCTAATGCTGTCAACAGAAAGATTTTCAAAATATTCAAACTGGCACCGGTAGCGAAATCCGCTGCAAGATAAGAAGTGTTGGGTGAATCTTCGGTGATTTATCGATATGCACGAGACCGGTGAATAAATTAGACTACATATTCTCATGTTTTAACATCCACACGGACGGATCAAAAATTGCAGATGGACGCTTCAAGCTGCCGCAATGTAATAGTATCATTAATATATGCGTCGAAAGCCAAGCAGCAATTAAAGCAATAATCTCAAATCGCATTGTGTCTGAGAATATTCTTAGAAACAGGGAGGCCGTAAATATAGAGGCTATCGACTGCATATATACTGGATCCAAGGTCAAAAGGGTATTTCGGGACATGAGACCATGGTAAGATTGCCAAAAAAGGCATCCGCTTGAAATGCTGACAGACGGATCAGGGCGAGGTGGACTGTCTTAAAGGCATGCATGATCGCCAAGAGCGTATGCAAAGAAAAGGAGAAAATATATGTATATGTGTCAGGTTTTTACTATCGCGGCGGATGAGCAGGGAAGTAGACATGAGAGAGACGGTAAAACATCTACTCTACCTGTGCCGACATTATATACAATACTTATTAGAAATCTAGGATCATCAGAGTTCAATGGACTGGATGAAGTAACATAATTAGTTATCAAATCTCTACTAAACTTCTCAAAAAGGTATGGGTGGTATGTGGGTACTTGACGCCACTGTCACGAGCATAATTTTTCTAACTTATCACTAGCCCTGCGTGTTATTTCAAATACACAAAGTACACAAATCCAAAGTAAACTAACGAAAATCTGCAAGCGCACGCAAAGAGACGGACCACTGATAAACAGATGGACGAGCCACCGGACAAACCAGTAAATAGATTTTAAAAAGAAACTAACGCTAAACTAGCTGTGGAACTATTAGTACTCTAAAAGTCCGGTATGGAAATGACACGTAACGCCGCTGCTACTACCTTCCCTCACTGGTAAAAAGCATGTGAAGCGGAAGCGTGCAGAAGGCGCCGGCAGCACTGTTGCGCGCAAAGCACAAAAATCAATTTGCATCTGAATTCGAAATAGCATTCGTAGTTACACTTCCATTCATATACCTAAACCGGCAAAAGTCGGTGACAAACATCCAGTCGAACAGTCAAAAAGTCAATCAGTTCGTGAGTGTATCGGTGCTTGAGTGGAGAATTGAAAATTGCCCAGATCAAGGGACGTTTTCACATTCGGTTGTGTGTCCTCTCGTTTGCTACTTCTCAATTTTGTGTGTGTGTTTTTTTTTTGCAATTGGTCAGCTCTTATTCGGTAACGGTGATTGAACTTTGCATCAGTACAGTGTTAGAAAGCGCAGTTGTTGGTTTAGACGGTGGGACACTGCTGGCGGTTGTATACAATTCAATTCAAGTACATGAGACTTTCGACAGTAAAAAGTTGAAATGGTATGAATGAGATGCCTTAGGGAATGGTTGCTATGAAGAAGAAGGCACTTTGGCGACTGTTAGAGGATATGGGTACCTTATACCAACCTCGTCACCTAGTGCTGGATGCTCCAAATTTCAAGCTTTCATATTCCCTGAGTCATTAGAGGACATTTCTTAGTAATGTACTTGCTGGCAATATCCATGGGTGCTATGATTAAATTGACATTAAGTGCTATTGTTGGTATAGTCCGTAGGGCATCGGAAATACCGATAAGAGCCACCCTTAGAATACTTTCAAGCTTCTTATCGATTCTAAGGCATAGACCATCCTTCTCTCTTCTCAATATTTGACAGGTATTTCACCTTATCAACAGGTTGAAGACATGAGCCTCCGAATGTGAAAAGAGGCACGGCAGGGATCTTATACCTCCTGGTAAACAAAACAATTTCAGTTTTATTAGGGTTGACGGTTAAGCCGTTTCTAAATGCCCAGTTGAATACAATGTTGCGGTACCCTTCGGTTAGTCCGTAGAAAATGAAGTAAAGGAAGAAAAGTTTGGTAACACAAGCGAGACATTAAATATTATATTTCAATATATATATAAGAATTATCGAGGTCTAACGAGTCCATACTTAAAGAACTAGGGCCTGAAGTGTATTTTGTTTCCTCGAGCAAATTTAAAACGGCAAAACGTCTTAAAAACAAGAAAAAACTACTAACTATCATATTTCGTGAAGGTACATCATCAAATGAGGAAGTTTTCTATACAAGAACTTGATTCCGATCGTTCAGTTTGTATGGCAGCTATATGTTATAGTTAACCGATCTGAACAATTTCTTCAGAAATTACATTAATGTCTTAGAAAATAATCCGTACCAAATTTCGTGAAGATAAATCGTCAAATGAGCAAGTTTTCCATACAAGAACTTGATTCCGATCGTTCAGTTTGTATGGTAGCTATATGTTACAGTGGTCCGATATCGGCAGTTCCGACAAATGAGCAGCTTCTTAAAGAGAAAATGACGTTTGGAAAATTTCAAAACGATATCTTAAAAACTGAGGGACTAGTTCGTATATATACAGACGAATAGATAGACAGACGGACTAAATCGACTCAGCTCAACATACTTTATAGGGTCTCCGACGCTTGCTTCTGGGTGTTACAAACCTCGTGGCAAACTTAATATATACTGTTCAGGTGTACCGTGAATGGATTTTTACAGAGCTGTTAGAGAGGGTCTAGCATACCATATGTGAGTAGAACTTAATCGGAAGAGCGTCTTCTCAGCATCCAAATATACAATAAAAGCTGAAAACTTTTTGGTTCTCGAATTTCAATAATTGTTTTTTTCTATTTAATAAATATAATAACTTTTTAAGCATCAAACTCTCCAATGTGTTGTAATTGATATTGTACAAACATTTGGAAACATTAACCGATTTACAAAGAAACACGAGTTATGTTTATATGAGTTTATATACATACATTCATTAAAACACATATTATTTTATATATGAATGTACTTGAACTACCATTTACAACATTTATGTTGCATGCCTCATTACATACACATAAAATACGAATACGAATGCGTAATAATATCCTGTCGATGGCCTCAAAGGCCAAGCGAGAGCATAGCACAACGTCGACAGCACGACGGTGATGGAAAAGTTTTCAAATTAAGTGTGTGAGCAAAAGTTTCATTTCAATTTTTTTTCCTTTTTTTACATGCTGTTATATTTATTGATATTTTTATTTTTGTAAGGGCTTCATTGGGGAATTTTGTGAGAAAATTTTGCTTTTTGATTTTGGGGCCAAGCCACTGCTGTCGGTATACGTATTCATGCTTGCATTATGTGAAATAAATTGAACAGCTGACGCTGGGCGAGTGAAGAAGTCAGGAGAGTAGGTATAACGGATTGAAGAATTTATATGTTTTTTTATGTTTTTTTTTATTCAAATATGGCAGCACTTATCTTGGCATAATAAAATCGATTATTCGTCATCATTGCGGTTTTCTATAAGGAACTCTTCGCCAATATTACTTTTAGGCTACTTCATCATCAGACTTGTTTGGGTGTCGGGTCAAAGCGGAATTTTATCTGGAAGCAATTCTTGTAAAAAAAGTTTGAGCTTGGTTTATCAGCCACCATATAGTCCATGTTTAAGCTATGCACTTAGGGAATATTTCCTTTCCCTTCTCAAGCTGTTGTTGTAACAGCGGCAAAAAAGATCCATGAAATAATTTATAAGAATGTTGCCGAGTTGACAGTCTTTGGCTGGATAAAACCGGATCTGTTCTTGTTGCGTAGACCCGACTGTCTTGGGACTATAGACAGATAGGATACTCAAGGTTTTGTTGTTGTAGAGGTAGAACACATACCTCAAGAAATTTGGAGAAATGCCGCCGAGTTGAGAATTCGAGACTGTTCCGATTACGTAGACCGGACGGTTATGAGATGATAGATGTATGAGATTTTCAATATTATGGATAGCCCTGCGCATTCTGGAAAACAACCAACATACCTAGTTTTGTCGTCTTAGAGTTCATTGGAACACACTCCAATTTCAATTATATTCATCTTCCTAACGCTACCTCAAAGCCCGCACAAAATGGTTGTCTACAGCTTTTTACCATGTCTGCTATTCCCCGTTAGTAGCGCCTTACCGTTTTATAAGTTTTCTTAAATATCTGATAAGAAATTGACATGAAATAACCGAGTCTATGACTGATTGACGTCATAATTTATATCAAATCGCAAGTACTTGGACCTCCTACACCTTATCGTGCTGGGCGTCTTTCTCTCCTAAAACTCTTTAGACATCGCAGAGCTGAAAAAGTTTTCAAGCTTTTGAAATTTTAAAGCAACCTGAAGTTTGTCCTCGCTTCGTTTTTAAAGACTGAATGACTTGTGCCTCATTGTAAACCGACTACTTTGAAGATATGGGTGTTGAGTTTATAATCGGTTTCTTCGTGCCAATATGATCAAGAGATAACCAGAAAGCCATAAATTCAAACAGGTATGCTCCATATTCAAAATAACATGTGGGCTTAAATGCGAAAACTCATCTAACATGTGTGATAAACTCTTTGGTGAATCTACGGTGAGCTTCAAAGAAAATAACTCGCGGATAACTGCTGTCTTCAGACTTCGATGGCCTCTTAACTTATGTACTTACTCTTAACTGGACACTAAAACTGTATCTATTTCAGAGAGAATATTGTGCACAATAGAATTTATCTCTTACCCAAACAAAAAAAACTCTAATCCAGCTCAATATCCAGCTGTTTCTATTATTTACACTTAAAACATGATTCGCATACAAAAAATGCCCTCAAGACCCATTAGTGACACTCGGTGTTCGCAAGAAATTTGCAAACAAATATGCGGAAAAGTTCTTTCCCTCTTCTCTCTCTCTCTCTTTTCTCTTCGCTGTACCTTTGCATCACTTTCTACACTGTAATAATATTTCTTTGCTCCTCCATTTCGCGCATATTTTCTGGCTCAACTGCGGTCACTTGCTGACTGATAATAACAAAAACATATAATTAGCTACACTCAGTTGCCGCCGGTAATCCTTTGCAGAGATCAGACAAACTCGCATTGCTTAAAGTTAAGTACACGCACTGTCCGACTGAAGCCCTTTTTTGAGTGTTTTATTTTCTACGGCACCCACACGCCTGCTCATATACGCACAGACACACATAAAACAACACACGCAAGTATGACTTATCAAAAAATAAACAGCAACAAAAACATCAGGTGGAACCGTTGAGTGGCCCAAAGAAATGTTCTGAATTGCCGTCAAAGTGGACAACAATGCTTTTGGAGTTGTAAGAAAAATGTCGACATTGGATTGGGTGACGTTGTCGCTGTTATCGCTGTTGTTGTTGCAGGTGACAACTCAAGTGTAATGTTTGCGTGAAAAACACAGCAAAGCAGCAGCCCAGCCTTGTCGCAGTCCCTTGTAGGTCAACAAGTCTACAAAAGAAGCTCGGCTGAGCCCATAAAAAACAGAATATTTGCTGTTGTTGTTGCTGCTGTCGCTTTTTTATCATCTGTGCATGCGTGTCATACGATATTTACGCATAAAAATTTGGTTTTATATTATATATAAAGCCTGTTGGGAGTTAGTAGGGGTAAGCATCTGCTTGAGTACGGATTTCTTTTGTTTTATGATTGTTTACTTTTTATAGATTGAATTCTTGTTGCTGTGTATTGAAGAAGGAGCAGAAAAACACATTTGTGTGCAGTTATACGTATGATATGTGACATATGTTGGTGTATGCGTGTATTTGTGTTCGTTCAGAATATGAAGTATTTGTTTATTTTTTTGGAAATGGAGAGGAGGACCATTATGTATCGTTCAATGAGAAGGCTTAAGATAGATTGCAGTCGAGATGCAATGTTATCTATAAATGATGTTTGGACTAAATGAGTATATATTTAAAATGGTGGTCAAGCTGGCTGCATTGATCAACAGCATGCCTTAGTCGTCTGCTAGTCGAAGAGATTCCATAGACCAGTTTTGTAAGAACGGACCATATATAATAGACTCAAATCAATCATCTATTGTAACACGTTCTACTCAACCTGAAGTGCTGAGGGCCATCTGCCGGCCGAAGAGGTCTCATTGACCTATTTTGGAAAATTGGACGATATAAATTATTTAAAACTAATACCTATTCACTAAAACCCTCGGCTATAATGACAGTAACCGTCCTCTGCAATGATGCTTCGTTCACTAGAACTAGAACAGAAGATCTGTCCTGATCCAATGCGCGCCAATTCATCAGAATGTGGTGACTTTACAGCTACTTAATCATTTTGGTATTCAAAGATCTCTATTTGAATATCTAAAAACTTAACTTGCGGCCACAAAACTAATTTGAATTTAATTTTCACGAAAGTTTTTCCTTAGTAGCCGGCAAAAACAAAACCCAGATTAGTACAGAGTTAAGTAGAGTTTACAAAATAGGAACGATCCAGATTTATATCAAGCTTGTTATAAAATGATCACAACATCATCTATTTCTCCTCTGTGTTTAATTACCGTGAACCTGATCAGGCCGACCGGCTGCTAAACGGAATAATTGATTTATGTTTCATAAGCCTTTCGTCTATGTGGGCAGAGGTCTCCTCCGGGAAAGTGCTTGGTTCATAAGGACAAGAAGATCTGTGTGATCCCATTAATACGATGACACCACCATTCAGACGTCGTCAGCTTTTGGACGTTATTATCACGATCAGTAGCCCGAAATATTAAGGAAGCGTAAAAAAAAAAGTTTTGGACCGCAATATGTAGAGCCTACGTAATTCAAATGGTAGATTTATATCAGTCTACACGCGAGGTAATATTTAAGAAAATCAACTATGTTCTTAAGACTCTAATATACGAAATTCTTTCGCATACATATTGCTTCTTCCACCATCCATTTACAAAGATTCAAAGTCTAACACTTTCAGAATATTTAACGTGGCCACCATTTGATACATACAATGGATACTAAATCCAGGGAGGAGTACCAATTAATTCCGAGCTGGTTACCCCGACTCTCTCTGTTCCTCAAAGCACCACATGCCTTCAATTCAGCGATGTACGGCTTTCTCCACGTACGAAACGATTATTGCTTCTGTTATTTATTGTTAATTATACTCTGCTCTAATTTGTGTGCGAAAACGGTGGAATTTTTTTCAAAATCCATACTACATAGCTTCCTAAAAGTAGCTATTCAAGTACAGCTTTTCAATCATTGAAAGCACACTAATTCTGCTTATTTACCTCGTGCGTTTGTTTTTGTTATTTCTTTATAAATTAATTCTTATAAAACTTAAAATAACGTATTTGTAGATGATTTTTGCTTTCTTATTTATTCAGCATTTAAATACTCTACGAGAGTAGTCAGAGATGTCCGTGTCAAGGGTTTTGATTTTTTTCTCAAAAAATTTTACCGAATTACATCGCAAATATAGAAAAAAGTAAATAAATGCTGTATACAGAAAATGTCGTGTAAGCTATAGTCATGATTCCATATAGAAGTCAAGTTTATAGTAAATTGTAAACTTGGATACTTCAGAATCCTCGAATACTTAGACTTAAATTTCCGGAATGCTGAGCTTGTTCATAACATTATTTTCTTCGAATACCTGGACTACGTTCCAACGAATCCACTTTTCCAATTTTGAAGGTGAGATCTTAAGGGCAGCTACCCTGCCATGACCCCTACAATATGAATAGTTTCACTTTTTTCTTGAAAAAGGAGCTTTTTGTCTGTCTTCCATCAACCTTACGCCATAGTAGCTTCCATAGTCGGATACCGGAAATATAGACGTAACGCTTTTTAAAGTGGCACAAATGCATGTCAGCTCCTAAAAAAGCTTTGAATACTTCTTAGTTGTATTTTCCTGAATTCTATAATAATTTGTGGAATTGATTATTATTATTTACTTATAGTATTTATTTTGCAAGACTGAATCTGAAACATCTCAATAGTCCTACCGTTGGCGAAAGAATAGTAGAAACTTACATTAGCCATCTCAACAAATCTGTTACAGGCTCAAATCGTTTTGTCGTTCTTATGATCTCTTATAAAAGAGATTTAGATGTCACAACGGCGTTCTAAGCAGTCGAAGTGAGATCCCTGTTAGGATCGACTTCTTAACCTAACCTAACCTCGTGGAACTGGAGATAATATACACTAAGTTTCATCAACGGTACTTTCCGTCAACAATTACGAAATTTCAGTGACTTCTCGAGTAGCCCTCGTACGCTTACGCAACTCAGTCACGCACTGTGCGTATATTTTTCTTTCATTTGCTTGCATTTATTTTCATTTCTTGTTTACAAGTATTTCTTTGGCCCAAACAGCTTTCGCACCGCCTCCACAAAGCTCCGCTCACTATTTGGTTATCCGGCGGCACAGATAATGCTACAGGATGCTACCATTCGGTATTTTGAAACTGTTCGTTACTTTTTTGTTTTGTATTATCTTCACTCGTTTCCATTTCCCTTCCCTTCTTTTCACTTGCCGTTATTTGCTCACTTGCCGCTCCATTCGCTTACCCACATCTTATTTTGAACTCTGATCTTCTCACCTCTCTTTTTCTTCTGTCAATCCCTATTATTTCTGTCCGTTCTGTGCGTTCATCTGTTTATTCCGTTGCTATCTACTTTTGATTTTATTTCATTTCGTTTCAGCTGAGAAAATACAGCACAACAGACAAATACTCATACAATATGTATAGAATACAGACATATGCAGAGTTGTATTTAGGTGTGTTAAGAAAATATTAAATTTCAGATCACGTAATCAACCGCCAGTCAGCCAACTAGCGCCAGTCGAAGCTGGAATCGCCCGCTGACTGCTTCCCAGCTCTCTTTTTATTTTTTTCTTTTTCTCTATTTGACCCCCTTTATTTGCCAGCCTATGTCTTGTGTTGTATGCATGTGTTTGTCGTGTTAGTGTTGTTATAAATGATGCCAAACGGCTTTCCTTTTGTTGTAGTGGAAATAACATTAATGTAACAACATTGACGTTTCATGTTCCGAAATATAAAATAGTTAATTTCCAGGCGCTGTTCACTATTTAGTTAAAATTGGGCGCGGTGTGCAGATGTGCTCTACTCTTTCCACACTTATTCCACTTTCAATCTCTCCACGCCTTGGCAGTCCAGCTCAACCCCCGGAAGTTTGTTTGAAAGTGGTTTGCGCTTCTTCTCGGTCGATTGGTGCGTTGAATCTGTCGGCGAACTGTTGCTTTCGCGTATTCGGTGCGCTGTCAGTTGGCCACAAAAGTTTCTCGTTCCCTGTCAGAGTGCACTGAGCATTTTAGTAACTGTCATGAACTTTGACAGCTCTCGCGTGATTTCGTTTCGTTTAACTTATACGCTCAAATGTGAGGATATTAATTTTTTGTTTGATTGGTTGATCAAATTTTTAACTATTTGAATTGTTTAATACCTAAGTGAAGCAATTATTGAAATGAATTGCTATTTTCAAGTAAAAAAATATAACTTATAATAACAATAATTAGTTGGTAATGGTCTCTACTCAAACATGTCGATCGTATTGAGTTCATTGAAGCTTTCCTTCTGTCTGGTGAATTGAACATATGGCGCAACAACACATTAAGACTGTAGACGGCTGCGATGTTGCATCTGTGCGTTCGTGCGGGAATATCTATATAAGTCAGAAATTTGAACTTGTGAAAGATGTCCACGAATTGCTTCAAAGATCTGTACCTGAAGAATAACCACGAAATCAGGATGAGCAGGAATGTTTATCACACGGTTTGTCTCGTGGAGTAGATCTCCGAGTTGCTTAGTGGTAGAGCACGACCGCTAAACTGAATTTTATATTTACGATTCCATTTTCAGCCAGTATCATTTGAGAACGTGAATATACTTTCATGTATTGAAATTGAAAACTATGTGATTCCCTACCGACACAGCGTGGACAGATTCTAGCCGGTCCGTTTTGATATCTGGAACTCCTAAAAATCTATGAGCTCTTTGAGCTGATCACAAATTTGTTGAGGCCGCTAATGGGCACCATGGAAAGTGGACTTACCCCATTGTCATGCTTCTGGGTAAGCAGTTACAGTCGTACAGTCGTGAGTAACCCTTGTGTAAGATGCGGTAGTCAACACGTGTGGAGTCTGAGGTCACGGCTAAAAGGGAGGAAGCTACAGCCGAGCCACTACGACATATTCGGATTAAGGGTTCACTGAAGTCTAATGGGTTCACCAGAGGTGCGACTGTGAGCGGCTGTCGGTCTTGAAACAAGCGGCTCGCTATATTAATGTGAATAAAATTTTATACTACACGCTAAGCGAAGTTGTATGCTGGGTTTGAGATCCGTCACATATATAGAAACCAATCCCGATCAAAAAAAAAAACAACAGCAATAAGAACTATGATTTAAGTCAATGCACTTGGAATGTCCGGTACCAATATTTGGAAGGATCTGATGTCCAGATGGTTGATGCCCACCTAAAAGTAAAGGCTGACATAACCAGTGTCCGAGAAATGCGCTGGACGAAACAAGGACAGTGACGAGTAGGTCCTTGTGACATTTACCACAGCGGCCTTATAAAGCGGCCGAGTCCTGGCATTCACTCTGGTGGATAAGTGTCTTGCTACAATTCGCATCAGAGCAAAATTTTCGATAATGTTATGACAGATGAACGACATTTATCCAGTGTCCTTGACGTACGTCTGTGGAACTGTGGGATAGCATTCCAAGCTCCTTTTGCACAGCTGCAAGCGAAACTATTGATTTTCGTAACGATCGAAAAAGCAGCTGGTATGGTGAAGACTTTCGCAGGGCAGGGGCCGATGTATTACCGACCGAGCGATTCGTACACGGCTGCGAAGAACTTACGAGGTTCATGAATCACCTACTGTGCATGATATAGTCGGCTGAAAGCATGCCCGACGATTGAAACCTAAGTGTGTTCTGCACAATCCACAAAAAGGTGGACCGCACAATCTGCGCCAAATACCGTGGAATAAGTCTCCTTAACTGAAGCCCACTGTCAATAAATTGATTGGACTTTATCAACATGGCGTTAGATCTCGAAAATCTAGTATGGATCAGATTTTCACCATGCACAAAATCTTGGAAAAGAACCATGAAAGAAAGATCGACCCACAAACTTCTTCGTCGATGTTAAAGCCGAAAAGAAACTGCCTCTGTGCCGCTATGTCCGAAATTGATATTCCCACAAAGTTAATGCGGCTGGGTAACAATAAAAGCTTTGTCATGATATAGAAGGACAATATGTACAGTAAGAATTTTATTTATTCATTTATTTATTTATTTATTTATTTAGTAAAGTCTATGAACAATGATTCTTACAGACTAATGAAAAACTAGGATGCATATTAGAATTCTAAAATAATTAAATTACAATAACATGAGTAGATAACTTAAACTAAAAAACAGAATTGAGGGTATTAATGAAGGATACCCTAGAGTGAGAAAAATCAAGTAGAACTTTCTCGGAAATCGAGTTAAACTCCCGCATAGCCCTCTTGAGGGGAGCATATTCAGCAAAATTAGTACTTTCCTTTTTGTAATAAAATGGTGAAATGGATCTGAGACAACGCTGGGGAGTATTGAAGTTAAGTTTCCCTAATAAGTAGGGACAGTCAATTTCCCCGTTAATTACATTGTAGACAAATTAAAGTGAGAGAACGGACCTTCGATTTTCCAGTGATCTAAGATGTAAAAGCAATAAACGCGATGTATATGATGGTGTTGGGTCAACAAACTTTAAGGAGCGGAGAGCATATTTAAGAAAGATCTTTTGAACACGCTCGATCCTGTTAATTGACGATATGCAATATGGTCTCCAAATAAACACTGCATACTCCAAAATGGACCGCACAAAACATGTGTACAGTAATTTTAACGTGTAGGGGTCGGAAAAATTTGTAGAATTTCGACGGACAAAGCCAAGTACAGAAAAAGATTTTGCAGTTATATAGTTGATGTGATTACTGAAAGAAAATCTGTTGTCAAAGATTACCCCAAGATCTTTGATTTCAGTAACGCATTTTAGGACGCAATTAGAAATACTGTAGCTAGAAGATAAGATGTTGCGTCTCTTACCATACGAGATTTGTGAGCATTTATCTAGATTCAGAAAAAGCTTTGATTTCAGGCACCAATTATGAAAAGTATCAATATCACATTGAAGTAAGTATGAGTACATCTTGTGTGTTTTTGATTAATGCAAAAATGTTTAAGTCATCTGCATATAACAAGACGCTTCCTTGTGGGACTCCCGAAGACGCAATGAATGAATCAGATGACACTCCATCGACAGTGACTACGCATCGTCTGTTTTGCAGATATGATTTAATCCACTTCAAGAAGCCCGAGTGAAATCCTAGAGATGATAATTTTTTAATTAGAATATTGTGTGATACTTTATCAAAGGCTTTACAGAAATCTGTGTAGACACAATCTACCTGAAATCCAGCGGAGAATGCAGACATACAATAATCGCTAAAAACTGCTAAGTTTGACACAGTGGAGCGCCCAGGGACAAACCTATGCTGATTGACATTAATTATTGATTTTACTGCAAAAAATAATTTATTTTTAACAGAACACTCAAAAATTTTCGAAATAGTAGAAAGTTTAGAAACAGGCCTGTAATTGGAGACATCATTCTTTCTACCATCTTTATGAATAGGGGTAATGCATGTCGATTTCCAGTCAGAAATAAAATCCTCGGTGGCGAGAGACTTATTGAAGATAAGCATAAGAGGATATAATAAGGCAGTACAATTTTTTATAAAAACGGGCGGAAGCCCGTCCAAATCCAATTTGGACGAAGACTTAATGTCACAAATAGCCTTGGCAATATCGTCCTATGAAAGACACAGTGAGCCAAAATTTATAGATGGGAGGTTATCAGCTGAAAAAGTGGAATTAGTACCAGGATCATGTTGAACATAGTTCGATTTGAAAAATTCAGCGAACAAATTGGAGATTTCGACCGGAGTGCATGCCGACTTATCACCCCAGCGTAAGACAGACGCTCTTTTAGATTTTACAAAGTTCCAAAAGAACTTAGGGTTCGACTTAATTGTAGACTCCGTATTATTAATAAACCTTTTATAGAGGAACTTATCCAATTCATTAAGCAGTTTTGTGTAGTGCTGATATTGAACAAAGGAAACATGAGATTTAGTTGAAGAGAATTTTCTATAATATTTATTTCTAAGATTTTTTAGACGTTTGAGGTCCTTAGTGTACCAAGGCAACTTACTTATATGGTTGTATGTGTTTGAACGGAATATTATAATGACGAAATTCCTGGATTGATTTATTAAAAATGGAGAAACTATTAGCTGTATCAAGTCCCGATAGTAAATCATCCCATTTTATTTCAAAGAGCTGATTGTTGAGTCGTTCAAAGTCACAAAATGCAAAATTAAAACCAAGCCCATCAATTGGTTTAACAGGAGCGAAAAGATAAGTATCCACCTTAAACGCTAGCGGCGAATTATGGATGGTGGCTGGAGTAATTGAAGAGAATCCATCAAGAAACTTAAATTTTAAATTATCACTGAGAAAGACTAAGTCAGGAAATCGATCGAGACTATTTGAATATGAGTTGATTTGAATCAGATTGAGACCTAGCAGGCTATCAATAAGAAATAACTCCTGAGAAGACGAAACATTTGAAGGAATAAGAGCAGGACTATAGGATTAGCCTGAAAGTCAGAAAGTATTAGGATATGTACATCTAGAATTAGGTGCACAGTATTGCCGATTTCGAAACATTCATCCCTACTTTCTCTAATAAATAGTAACACTTCCAATATAAAACAAAAATCGAGTTTTATAATTTCTCCAATATTCTTATGACTTAGTAAACTTATGAGCGCCAGCTGCACCAGCTTCTTGATCTCGACATACAAGTATGTACAAGTTGTTACTAGGACTCTCAGTAGAGCCGACTTGACGATGGCCCCAAAAATGTAATTAGATGATTTTTGACTACGTGAGACGGCATCGGCAAGCAGAGCCTTAGCGGCAGCGATCTCAACAGCAGTTGGAAATTGTCTGTTAGAGAAATGAATTCATTAGTATGACGGAAAAGAATAATACGTCCCACTTTGAAATTCTGTATGTATGACTTGCTAAATTTAAAAAGTATAAATAATCTAATAAGCAATTCGCGTATCAATACAATACTTGTTCATACATACATACATATGTATATTTGTATATATAAACATGAAAATATATTTTTTGCAGTCGCATATACGCCTCAAATGCAACAGATTGTAAATCTGTAGCTGTAAAATATTGCACAAAATATTTGAAATTATAATGTACAAGCATTTATGCATTCATGCCAATAGAAGAAATAAAAAAACTTGTAACAATAAAATTGCGGTTATCGCGCTTGACTTTGAGTCACTAAATCAAAAACCCCTCAGTATGTTTACGAATATTATGTGTGCATTAATTTCCTGTGTCTAACAGGCATAACTAAAATCGTGGACAGAAAAGATTGGCCATTTTTTCTAGGGTAATTAGGCTCCATAAACCTCAAAAATATCATCACATGAATTTTTTTAATTTTTTTGTGCTCACAGGTGAGAATAATCTGAAGGCCGCCGGTTTAGGTCAAAATAAAGAAATAGGTGTGGTTATAATTAAGAATTTATTTTATTTAAAAATAAAAGAAAATAAGAAAAACAAAAAAAAGATTTCAATAACTAGGGGAATTCAAATGCCAAAGTTTAGTAATTTTTGTGATGATTGTCAAAAAAAAAACAGTTTTACGGAGTTGAGTGGCATTCATTTAGTTTACATTTGGAACAAAAACTCTGCGTTTCTGAACTTTGGCACAACTTACATTTTCTTTTTCCACCATCTTTAGGAAGCCAAATCGGAATCAAAGCGGGCATCCGCTACTGGATTTCTGCTCTTTTTCTCACATTTAGTTTCTTTCCTACGGGTGTCGATGGTGTAAAACTTGGCCGACTAGTAGGTCGATTGAGTTAATATGCGACAAGACCAGCAGCAATTTTTTCGGAGAACTCGGGAAACTTTAACAGCTTGTTATTTTGTGCTGATAGATTGCTGTTGCGATTTGTCGCAGCTATATTTACGAAATTGTAAAAAAACCTTGTCATCAGATTTCGAGTCTTTGCGTGGATATGATAACGACCCATGAGTTCATCCATTAAGTCTGCTCCCTCTTTTTAGCTATTATATGCCCGTATAATTTTGAGGCAATCTACTTTAATATGCTGCTTTTATTTTCGATCGTAGCGTGCAACTTTGGCCGATTAATCAGGTATTGGCTGTGATAGTCGTACAACTACATTTGCAGTACTTCCAAGATCCGGCTGCCCTGGTAAAATGATGTTATCGCCAGCGCCGTTAAAGACTTCGAAGCGATACGCAAATCCACTGGAGCCACACAAGACGAACAATTTTATTCCCCACTTGTGTGGCTTATTTGGCATATACTGCCGAAGATGATGTTTTAACATTGTGCTACATATTTGCTCATCGACGCAAAGACGAACAGGCTTTGGAACAGAATCGAACGCCAATGTATTTAAAAATTCCTTCAGCGCCGATCTTAAACTGGCTGTTGACGTTTTCAGAATAAGCTGTCGATTGTAAGCAATAGAACTAGTTATTTTGTAAAAAAACGTGAGTTGCCGCAGAAAACAACATCATTCAAATGCAAACGCATATTTTTGTTTCGCCAAATAATATTTAAAAATCATTTGCACTTTTCGAGATATTTTCAATACCTATAAAACATATGTTATCGACTGAGGCAATCAAGTGCAAACTTTGAATGAAAAATATGTACCTGAACCTGTAAAACCATCAGAAGAGGGAATGATTAAGGGACCCGTAGTTTCCAGAGTTGGTAATGGAGACCGTGGTTTTTTTTACTTTGAAATGTATTGTTGTCTATGACCTTGCTGCGGTAGAGGAAAATGTTTCAGGTATTTCAAGAAACGTTGATAATCCTAAAGGTATGTCATCAATTGAACTTATATTCAAGGACATATCGGTGATTTGAATAAATGAATCAGTTGCTTTACTAATTTTCCGAATACACACATAAATAGCATGTCCATCTTCCGGATAGATTTCATCAGGCATATAATCGCGGTCGTTCAATTAATCGGCACTGTTAAAATCACTATCATTCTCACCTATTTCAATTAATTCCATTAATTGGAGCAACTCTTTATCACCAAGTTTACTTAGATTAAATTTTTTGCCATTTCTATGCTCCATTTTTAAAAAAATAAAAATAAAAAAAATACCAGCAATCAAAAAAATACCTAAGAAAAAATTCGCGTAAACCGACAAGGCTGCCGTGAGGCGACCTTCGTATTCGTGTTCTTAAAATTCAGAATACCTTTTATTTTTTGTTAAAAAGTATATTAACTTAAAACAAATCAACTTACTTATTCACAAAAAAATTGTTCCGTATGAATATTTCAGTAAAACACCTTTTATTTTAAAGCTTATTTCCTCCGATAAATTTTCTTGTGCTAGTATGCAGCTCTAAAGAAATCTAATACTAATTTTTAATACAATTTTTCAATAAATTGCGAATATGGCAAACCTGGTTTTGCGAAGAAACATTAAAGCAACAATTGTTTCTTGAAGGAAATTCAAAGTAATCGTTAAATTCATCCCAAAATTAGTTAAAATCATTATTAAGAATATAGTTCATTTTGAAATTATGTATAAAACCTACCAATCTTCATCCACATTCCTTAAATCGCGATGAAAATATTTATGTTACCATACATATGCATACATACATATTACACACAAAGCTTGTTTATTCTTTCTTGCTCTTCTAATGTGCATCATTCACAATGCGTAAAATTACTTGAAGAAATAATTTATTTTTTTCCTTGAGCAATTACTTAAGAGCTGGATACGGACCTTAACTTTGAAAATGTCAAAATCGGCGTTGGAATTAATAGAACTTTAACACTGAATTTCTGCATTCAACTGATGATAACAACAAAACGAAACGTCACGTTGATATTAACGTAATATGAGTTGATGTAATAGGTTGTCAAAAAAGTCTTGCGGTATCTTCGCTAGTTGGCGCTGAAAGCGCGTAGTTCTAGTTTTATTCGTCGCATCGGGTCATGCAATACCTGTTTGGAAAGCTCATTTCACGCGTTAATACGTGTTTAATTGATTGATTGCAAACATGGAGCAAAATAAAGAGAAAATACGGCATATTTTACAGTACTACTACGATAAAGGCAAAAATGCATCTCAAACCGCCAATAAAATTTATGCAGTTTATGGACCCGATACAGTTTCCATTTCCACTGCACAACGATATTTTCAACGTTTTCGTTTTGGTGTAGAGGTGGTCGAAGATGCGCCACGCTCTTGGAAGGCCTGTCGTCGAAAATTGCGATAAAATCGCTGAATTGGTCGAAAGAGACCGGCACAGTAGCAGCCGTAGCATCGGTCAAGAGCTGGGCATGAGTCATCAAAAATTCATTTCAATTTCAATAAAAAAAAAATTCAATGAAAATACCGCAAGACTTTTTTGACAACCCATTATTATCTAACGGTTCTCATAACAGTTGTAGACAAAATTGAAATTTCTTATGAGTTTGTGACAATTTATTAAAGGCCGCTTCAGGGCGGTCTTGTCTGTTAGAGGGTTAAATTGCAAAAAAATATTATTAGTTTCAGTTGTTTGAAACAGTTGGCTATACCAGAAATGCAGAGAACATAAGAGAATAAACAGGTACAAATTGAATTTTGTGTGATACTCGGTTGGACGGCTAACAGAATTAAAAAAAACACCGAGTAGGGAATTCATTATTTCCAAATATATTTGGTACCATATAGCAGAAATAAGCAAAAGCTGTAATTTGCGCGATCAAAATCAAATAAGGAAAGAGTAACAATAACAGAGTACCTAAAGCAGTGGTCGGCATTTCTTAGCACAATTGTGCAAACTAACTTCACACATACGCTTATGCTCTATCGTTCAGTCGTTGTCGAGCCAGCAACGAATTAACATCACGCAAGACTATAGCGCCAAACCAAATATGCCCTGCAAGAAATATTTTATGATTCTAAATGTCTTTGGTGCCATGCAATGCCTTTTATGTTCCAAGCCTTTTAAAGATAATAGGGAATATATCCTTAAAAGACAATTTGTTAATTTTCATTATACTATTAATTATTTAGATTAGATGCTTAATTTTAATTCCAATTTCTCACTGGGCTACTTTTTTTCATGCTCAACAACATAGTGACAGATCATGCCGACCACTGACCTAAAGCAATCGTGATCCCACTTTGGAGGTAGCTGATGTCGTAAGCGAGAAAGAGTTAAGCTCAACGAGAATGCGATCATTTACGGTCGAATATGGGAAATCATAGTACACCATCCAAGAAATTCGATGGATGGGACAAGGATTGAAGCAAGTAGGTTCTTTTGGCATTTACTACGGTGGCCATATAAAAGAACGGAAATTCGGTGTGAGATTCGTGCTGGGAAAGAGACTCCGTGAACATGTACGAGAAGGTATCATTGTATCATTGGCAGTATGTTTGGAAATTCAAACTCTACGATCAAACAAACCTTAATTGGGTTTAGGCTGATCGACCTCGCCGGCAACGTCAGCGACTTTATTAGTTGGATGTATGTTTGTCTGCCTATGCCTTAACATAATGAGGTGTTATGTTGCGCTAAAGAATGATGGTGAAATAGTACTATGCGTGTCTTAACATTTGTTAATATGTGTCGTGCTAACAGGCCCCCACCTGAGATTCAAACGTCCTCGTTTGGACCTTTAGGCTTATTGAAGGTCTGGTTAAGTCCTTCGACTGCGGTTTCTGTTAGATCGATGGACCAGATCGATCATGTTGTGATAGACGAAAGACATGTCTCCAGTGTTTTAGACTCGGATCACTATCTTGCTGCAGCAAAGATACGCGCCCGCCTCTGTGCAGCAAAAAACGCACGTCAACAAACACAAGGAATGTTCGACGTCGACACGCTGTGTTCATAACAGACAGCCGAACAATTTTCTACTCGATTTGTACTCTTGCTCTTTGAGAGCACTCATCAGCAACTCGGTAAAACTGCAAACGAAACCAACTGGTACGATGACGAGAGTCGGAGAGTCTCCTAAAAATCGCATATAAGGATCTATCGAACGTATTGTGTGAAAGACTAAACAACAAACAGGCTGATTGGACCTTATCAGTGTGCTTTAGGCCTGGAAAATCAACAACTGACCAGGTATTCACCATAGGCCAAATCTTGAAAAATACCCGTGAAAAGAGGATCGACACACACCACCTTTTCGTCAATTTTAAAACTGCTTTTGACAGCGCGAAAAAGAGCTGCCTCTATGCCGCTATGTCAGGATCGGAAAGGATCGCTCCGAGTCGTTTGATACCAAACCAGGTTCCAGACACGGCGACTCCCTATCGTGTGACTTCTTCTATCTGCTGGAGAAAATAATTCGAACTGTTTTCTTTGTATTAAAAAATTATTTATTCCCATTGGGCTTCATTTTTATAGCCTCGAATTTAGATAAAATGAGGTTAATCAGATATATATGAAATTATATACTATATTATGTAAACATATAAAAACTCTTTATGGAGTGTTCTTAGAGTCTATAGAATTAATAAAGATTTCATGTAAATAGCATTTTTATATAAATTTTATAATATATTATATTGTCAAATATAGTACACAAAATGATACAAATTAAAATGATAGCATGTTACCAATTTCCCTTCCTCAGAAAACTCTTCAGTTTCAGATTTTTAGTATCGTCCTGAAGGAGTAGCTTATGGGCAACATCCAAATGCGGAAAGGAAGGTGGGCTTTCCAGTGGACTAAGGTTAAAGCAACTCGGTTGCTATACTCTCTACGATACCGACGAATTGGCTAAAAAAGATATCAGTGGTCGGCTTTAGTATACCGTCCATTGATTTTAAGGGATATTATAATATTGGCCAGGGTTATTTTTTTTTTGAAGCGCTGCCAAAAGCCGCCAACGAAGGAGTTCTGAGCACAAAAACTTGGGTTAACAGGGTTTGTCCGGAAAGTAATAGGACTGAGTCGATTTAAAAAAAAATTGTTACAGTTCTTTACAAACTTTCAAATAGGCTTCTTCTGCGTCGATGCAGCACTGCCAGCGCGATATCCAAGCATTAAAGGTGTCACGGAAGGCATTCTCTGGAATAGCCTTGAGAGCCGAGGTGTATGCTACTTGGATCCCCTATGCCGTCTCAAAATGCTTGACTTTCATTGGCCTTTCCGGGGAAGGAAATAAAAAAAAGTCCGGGATCCATAACTCGATTACGTTACTCATAAATGGGGGGTCACTTTCATAAATGTTCCAATTAACGTGGCACACTTCCACTTACCTGGTACGACGAGGAGTGCCATGTCGCAGCGCAGAGAAAACAGACTGCCTAACTCGCAACGCTACGATCGACCACAACACGTACCGGATGGGACAGACACTGATAGTTGAAGCTGGAAGCGAGACGCATTTGCAGACAGAAAAAGAAAGAGGCCAAAATGCGTGAGTATGAGAGCTTGACAAGCTGGCCGACATGGGTACTGTTGGAAAATTCCGCGAAAAAATGTGGCGACTAACAGAAGGTTTCAAGGCCGGAGCATATTCTTGTAGAACCCAAAGAGGTGATCTAGTAACAGATGCCCGGAAAATACTAAAATTATCGATGACGATGGTGCAGACGTTTCACAAAAAGGGAGACTCCATAGTCTTTGCTAACCACCGTGGGATAAGCCTCCTCAACTTCGCATATGGGTATTTCCATGGTCGAGAACGCGACCGTCGTACGCCTTTGAAGTGCATAAACCAAAAGTAAAAAAATTAACAAAAAAAAATGTGTTGTTAATATTCGAAAGCTTTTCATTATCACTATGCATAGTACAAAATGTAGGAGCTTTCGATAATTTGTTTCCAATTCATTAGCAATAAACATGGGATCAAGAACGCGACAAAAAATAGAACTTGCTTTCGACTACATATAGAAAAATGCAAGATTCTGCGAAACGCAACAATATATTTTAGAATGATTAATTTAAACTAAAAAGGACTAAAAAGGGCTTCTTTTGATACATTTCTTGTTGATATATTTTCATCGGTGTTTTTTTTACAAGCTTAAATCTAATTTAGCACGTGACATTTAGAACGCGACATATTTGCTTCCATGATTCTAATGACGATTACTATAATAATTCCAATTCAAAAAATGAAATTGAAAACAAAAATAAAAATTCATATAAGAAAATAAGTAAAAATAAATGAGAAATGTTTTTTCTATGAAATATTTTTTTTCAATGAATATGCGGTTTGAGCTACTTTTAATTTCAAATGATCGTCACAGGAGATCGAATGCAGTTTTCGGGTTTTGATATTTCTTTTCTTGCTAAGCCACATGTTTTACCTATCTATATAAATAAATATACATTCTAAAAAAAGCAAAAAAAAATATTTTTCAAAAAAGTTATACCTACGGTAGCGAACGCGACACACTTCAAAAACCAATTAAAATATTTTGTATGAATATAAGATACTGAAACTTTTTTTTTAAATTTAGGTCATTAAAATTGATTTAAATATAAATTTGCAGCCACGTGTTACGATCGATCGCAAACTACTGATAAAAAATAATGATTTACGGACAAGAACGCGACAAAACAATATCAATGAAAGCAAAATAAAAATTTACCGTTATCGAGCTTCGTTTGGTCTCGTTGATTTTTTTGCATTCATTGTTGTTCCTAGCAAAATTTAATAAGACTAGTGCAAACATAATAAGAATTTACGTATTATCAAAAAATACAAAAATAAAAAGGCATTAAAGGTACACAAATGCTACTTTCTACGCTATTTCAACTTTTAGGTCATTTTTCTAACAAAAACCCTTGAGATAAGCTGCAAATCATATTATATTATAAAAATATATATATTTTTTTTATATAATATCAGAAAAAATTATTTGTTTATCACTATTTTAATTTTTGCTCCCGGTAGACCTTTCTATGGAAAAACCCATATAAGGTTCTATCGAACGCATTGTCTGAAAGATTGAAGCCCACCGTCAACAAACTGATTGGACCTTATCAGTGTGGCTTTAGGCCTGGCAATTCAAGACAGGATATTCACCATGCGCCAAATCTTTGAAAAGACCCGTGAGAAGAGAATCGACACACACCACCTTTTAGTCGATTTCAAAGCTGCTTTTGACAGCACGAGAAGGATCTGCATTTATGCCGCGATATATGAATTTAGTTTACCCGCAAAATTATACGGCTGTGTAAACTGACGTTGAGCAACTCCAAAAGCTTCCTCCGGATCGAGAAGGACCTCTCCGAGCCGTTCGATATCAAACGACGCTTCAGACAAGGCGACTCCCTTCCATCAAAAATAATTCGAGCTGCAGAACTCAATTGAACAAGTACAATCTCCTATAAGAGTGTACCGCTGCTGGCTTATGCCGAAGATATTGATATCATTGGCCTCAACACCCGCGCGGTTAGTTCTGCTTTCTGCAGACCGGATAAGCAAGCAAAGCAAATAGGTCTGGGCAGCGAAGAGGGCCTGGCGAAATAGCTTCTGTAATTAAATAAACAGTCGTCGCACTCGCGACTAGGCTCCCATGTCAGTGTTGGCAGTCATTACATCGAAGTTGTAGATAATTTAACCTATCTTGGAATCAGCATTAATAGCAGCAACAATGTCAGCCTCGAATAACTCCTGCTAACAAGTGCTACTTTGGACGTGACGTGACTGACTGACGTTACTTGGAATTTTCAATTGGCGCGCTGTTGTTAACTCGGCTATAATCGCGTTAGCGGTGTCTACACCAGTAAAGAAGAAGCTTGATGGTTTTTTTATGAAATCCTAATCGGAGAAATTGAGGGAGTAAGCGATAAGACCGTCGCTATGGTTGCTTCTTTCTTCAAATTATTTGTGGCTTAAGGCAGTATTTTATTCTTTAATCATATTAACAATGTTAAAAAAGATCCCTTGTTGTCATATCCTGAAAGCAACTATTTATATTCGTATTAGTTGCTAATTGTTTTTGTCGATCGTAAGTTTTGAACTCTTATTTTATTTTTACCTAAAGAGGAAGTATGAAAACTATTTCTTGTAAGGGCTGAATAAGATTTTTCCAATCGTGTGTCACGTCACGAAGGTCCTCATCAAAATCTTCCAATTCAGGCAGAAAAAGTCATTAAGCATGACTCTATAGTATTCTCCACTGACTGTAACATTATGACCGGCTTAATATTTAAAGAAATCATTACGAATAATTCTCTTTGCTCATAGAGCAAACAGTGACATTTTCTGGATGCAACGGCGTATCAACAATGGCTTGTGTGTTATCATCGCTGAAAATTTTTGGCCACCTCATTTTGAGCTTATTAGCCGTATCTGTGATGCGCTTTATGGTCGTTCAGCTTTAATTCTTATACGAGTTTGATTTTGTAAACCTTGAAGTTGGAGAGATCAGATGGAGAAACATCTGGTTGCACTTAGCATTTCGAATTGGCACCAAGCAGCCAAAACCAGAAATGACTGGCGCGCTGTTGTTAATTCGGCTATAATCGCGTAAGCGGAGTCTACGCCAGCAAAGAAGAAGAACTTAACCTAAACCACTCTGCTGGGCGATTATATCGACTGATAATAAATTTGCATAATATGCAAACATTTTTCCAGAATAAGTTTTTTCACTATGAAATGACAAACCAAACTGAGGATCAAGTAACAGCTACTAAAAAGACTAACTCCGAAAAAAGTAATGCATCATTGAAAATCACTCGGCTAAAAGAACACCCGTTACACAGTTATAAATTCTTTTGAAAAAAACCTCAAGATCTAGACTGAGTCTGTATATCTACACTAAGCTGAAAACATGGTTAATCTGACTTAACCCCCAATGGTAAATTAAAACGAGGTTTATATATAACTGTGTCGGAAGCTCAATGCTCAAGAGTTTTGCATACATTCCTTAATTCTACCGCCACAATTGGTAAATAGATGTGTCAGAATAATGTTCCGGAATGTCAAAAGTCTGCATTTAATTGAAAGAAATTGTTGGTGTAGAAACTGAGTTAGTGACAGTTATCAGAGATAACTAAACTTTCAGCTGATGGCGGCTAATTGTGATTTCGTATTGAGTATGTGACAGATAATTAGGAAAGGACGAGGTGGGGGTAAAGAAGTAAAGATTTGTGATGCGAAGGAAAATAAAGTATTTATGAGAATGTAGGAGCGAACTAGTGAAATGAGGCAGAGCTTGTGGCATGACAGAGAACTCGATGTGTGAGTGAGACCTCTTAGCATGCGTGAAGTTTGTATTATGAGTGTCAACTTCTGGCTTTAGTGGCAGTCGTGTGTGAAGTACAAGCAATTGCGCTGCATTATGTAAAAACTCGAAATATATGTTAATACTAATAACCCACACAACGAGAGAAGACGCATGGCACAACGGAAATTTGTCCATTCGTCAGTCGCCTGCTCCTAATTTGGCGCATTATGGGTTAGTTAGCAGCTGGTGTTGTGGACTATGGTGGTAATAACCAAAGTTGTGTGAGCTTGATCACTGAATGCAAACGCTTAGCCAATTCGTTTCAGCTGAGATAATTCGCAAAAGATTCCAAAGAGAGCCGAGTTTGCGTATCACCGCTATTCCTTTGTTAGTGCAAGGGCAGCAACACGGGTCCCGAGCGATAAGTATGAATATATTCAGATAGTTGTTTGGTGTAAACATTTCCGCAGTGGTACAGTAATGAGCGACGGCCAGACAAATAAGCTAGAGGAGAAAAACTCATACTGCAAAACTAAGAAACACGAAGGCAAAGGAAGTGTGGGTGACATGAATGGATTGAGTTGGTGGAACATTTAGTACCTAATGAAATAGCGCTAATTCTTTTTTCCGTTTTTGCCGCATCGTACGTTGATGATGGTGTCATGGCATGTCAAGTCTAAATGACTAAATTGACGGCTGGCGCCTAACGGGTATTATTGTCGAATTTCACAGATACCTCTTTAGCTGGATTCTGCTAATAATGTTGCCCCCTTTTGGCATTGCTATGTGTCGCTCAATCCCGAGGGACTTAGTGGGCTTAGATATAGCAGGCCTTGAACCTGTAAATTTTTAAGGGAATTTGGGAAATCTGTACGATTTTATTAAAAACCTTTGCTTATAGTTTAATAAGAATTCGAAGCCACAATCCCGAAATTTCTGTACTCGAATTCAGTATTTTCTATATCATCAAAGGATTTGGTATGCTCAGAAATCAATGTGTGACAAACAGGAGTCACCGTTCATTTATCACCCTGCTTATGAGGACTTTGATAGCGGCAGTGATTGACATCATTAAAGCTGGTCAAATAATTCCGTACCAAACGAAATGTTCGGCAGGGGCTTTTACTTATAGAAGCAGGAGAACTTGAGTGTGCAATCTTGATTATAAGGTCTGCTGTATCTTTTCTTCAGATGATATTTATTAAGTTATGAGTCATTATTAAAAGACGAGATTACTTTCTATACACAACTTGCAACAGACTTAAGAGTTTTACCAGACCTCGTTAAACTGTTCGTTTTTAATAATTTAATGCAGGGGACCTTTTTATCTACCTATATGAGAAAACGAACTTTCATGTCCAATTTTATAGATACTAATTTATTTTTTTTTTTCTTCAGTTTAGCAGATTCGAGACTGAAATTCGAAAGTTTTTCCATTTTATGTAGGCTTGGTAACTTTTAGAAAATGAGTTTTAAATGAGCTGATTGCTTAATCATACATCTCAGCTCTTTGAGCGACAAAGATTTCGGAAATTTTCTACCACCTTGAGCGACAAGAACTTCACACTAATAACACTTACCAGGTTGTCCAATATTTATCATTTGATAAGAAAAATATGATTCAAACTATACCTTATTATTCAGTATAATTTCCCTGAACATTAATACACTTGCTCCAACGATCCTCCAATCTGTGGACCCCATCACTGAAGTGAGAATCCGGAAGGTTTGCAAAATACGCTTCAACACCTGTTATGACCTCTTCATTAGATGAAAAACGCTTTCCACGCATATATATTTTAAGTTCTGGAAATAAATGGAAGTCGCTGGGTGCCAAATCTGGTGAATACGGCTTAATACGGTTATGTTTCAACAATTTGAACTTTAATTTATGAATTTTAGCCATTGTCAAAATGTTCTTGTAACACTATGCATTGCCCAGATTGTTTCTTCTGCACACCTGTTCTTTTTTCACGAGGTTTTTCCTTCAACTGGTCCAAAAGGTCGCAATAGTATTTGGATTTAATTGTTTCACCAGTTTGCAAGTAATTCACTATCAAAACTCCTCTCGCATCCCAAAAAACTGATGGCATAACCTTCTTTGCCGATTTCCGAACACGATTTCTTTCCGAAGCCGAACAACCAGGTACACACCACTCTTTAGCATCTTGTTTTGATTCAGAATCATGGTAATAGACCCGAGTCTCATTCGTAGTGATGAATCGATGCACAAAATCCACTTTATCCTGTTTTGAACGCTCCAAATGTTGCTGAGAAAGTCGCATGCGAATGTGTTTTTGTACAATTTATAGTGAATAGCGCACCCATTGTATACACAGCTTTCTAAAAGGGAAAATTTCACTTAAAATATGGCTCACACTACCTATTAAGATGTGGAGACGCTCGCCAGCAACAAGAGCTACAAAATGCATGCGCAGCCACGTATTTGCACAGCTGCTGCCAAAGCAACGCGGTAGCTATCAATTGTGGGCTTTAGACGGCAACGGCAATACCAAAGCTTTGCCTGAGCTGCTTTGCCTGAGCGGCAGGTATCGCGTACTCTAAGCGGGTGAGATTAGTGGGGCTAGTGGAGAGCTGACGGAGCGAGTCAATGGCTTGTCGTTGGCAGCAATAATCGACAGCAAGAGCAGCGGTAGTCACGTCATTTCGGTGTATCTGATAGCGTTTGTCGAACGTGTGCCAATATAGCAAAGCGCAAACTGCTGCGAATTGTGGCAGCGACAGCACCAACGCTAGTAGAACGGCTAACAATTGACAGCTATGGCAGAGCTCAACAAATGCATCGCAACTGTAAGTACTTAGCCAAACTTTAAGTGCTTTACACTCGTAGTAATTGAATCAATCTGCAGCGCTGGCATCGGTTAAAGCTGTCCGCCCTTTTCAGTTCTAATGGAAATGTTATGTTCAATTTCACATGCAAATGTGTATTGTTACTTGCAGGTGAGTAGATATATCTACATACATATATTATATGAATGTATATGCGGAGATCAGTTGAGGTATTCGTACAACGCTAATGTTCTTCGAAGGTTTTCGGTTATTCCACTTCAATTGGCAAATTTATTCCGTATGGCAGTATGGTGAATAGTAGATTTCTTCCACAAAATCCATTCCATATATGTAATACGTACAAAGAAGAGAGAGAGAATGATAGCTGAGTGTGGTATTCATGTAGTAGTATTGGTGTGCGACAGACACACTAATTAAACACTACAATATATGAACTAAATGTTTCTATTGGAAACAATTATTTTATGCTTCTACAGCGTAGCAAAGAAAGTAATAGTAATGGGCGCAACGCAAATTGGAACACATATTTTTTTTACCAACTGAGAGGCATATTTCATAATATTCACAATGGGGATATGGATGAATAAAACTTCGGTTTTACGTCCATTTCCTGTTGTGGGAGTGTGACGATCCTCGCACCTACACTACCTTAGGCCAAGGTGCCGAGGTACATTTCTCTACACCTACAGGCGCTTGGTACAAGTGACCAACTCTTTCCGGAACAAAAATGAACACAACAAAGAAAAACATACCGAAAACAACAACTATTAACACTTTGACTAGGACGATTTTAATGACAGAGTATATTGTAGGACTCCAGGACCCCTCAATGAGTCCAACGAAAATATCTTTACCAACAGCAAGGTAATTCAGTGATGTGGCCAGAGATAGGCTGGGGGTGGCTCTCACCGAGTACCTTAAAGGAGAGATGGGTGGTGATAGAAATCAGATTACCTAGTCTAGATTTATGGTAGGTATAAATTTAGTTACGGATTTTTAGGCAAATTAAAGCTTGAATACTGATACCAATACTAAATTTAGGTGCACTGATTCCGAATTCAATTTTCAAGGTCAGCAAAAGCGGAAGACCTTGTGCTCATATTTGGCTCCCTCAAAATAAAATTATACCTCGCTGATCAGTCAATAGTTATCGAAAGTGGTTAATAAAATCAGCTCTGTTATCCACGTTGGCTTGAAGATCTAAGACGACAAAGCGGCTGACGAAGAACACAATAATTGTAATGCGTGCAGATGTCTGCAACATTTGAAAAGTGCTACAGGCAGTCGTGATCAAAGGGCTAAATAGCAGTAGCTACGACATTTCTTACAAACAAAATGAAGGTAAACCAAGGGCATGCATTATCATCAATAAAGATGCAACCAAATTTTTGGTTCTACCTAGTGCCTACACTGGTAAGAATGGAAGAAGAAAGAGGTAACTTCTTTCTTGACGAGCCACCAGTATTGCATGAAGGCTTTAAGCTCACTGGCGTTTCCAATCCACTTGTCTATTATTTTCCACAGAAATGTTTTCTACTTTCTACCTCTATCACAAGTCCGACACAAAAAACTTGTGACCCATCAGGCATTAAACCTTAAATGGATATAAGCAATTCCCTTGCGAGCACCAAATGGTTTAAGCGGATCAATTTTTCTTTTATTTACATTTATTTAAGTTTTTCTTTTTTTATCGCCTATGCTTTTTTCCTATTATATATTTTTTACTTTTAGTTTCTGTGTTATCTTTTATTTCATGTCATTGACACTCTGAACACATAGAGGGCGACACGACATGACAGCACGACAGCGGCGTCGTGAAGCCTGCTACTTGAACATTTGTAAGAAGGCAGCGATTTAACAATGGCTGGCATTTACACGTAACAACAGAGCTTTCTATTTCATATGTACACAGGTTCATAGTTTGTCGTTCTGCATAATTTGGTTAAATTTTTTCAATTTTAATAAATAAATTAAACATGGTCAACGAGGAATAATTGAGGCCGGTTGTTAATATTGTGCGTATTGCCAATACGGTAGATGAAGTGTTCCAGGAGCTCCATAGAAACTACCGAAGGTGGTGGGTTCGTCCTGTTAACATTACACGCCAGGAAGAAGGATTTTATAAAACTTGCATCAAGGTCCGTATCTAGCTCTTAAGTAATTGCTCAAGACAAAAATACATTATTTCTCCAAGTAATTTTGACAGCCGGTTACGCATTGTGAATGATCCACATTAGAAAAGCAAGAGAGAATAAACAAAGAAAATAAACTTTGTGCGTAATATGTATGTATGTATATATGTAGTAACATAAATGTTTTCATTGCGATTGGTAAGTTTTATACAACATTTCAAAATGAACTATACTTCATAATAATGATTTTAACTAATTTATGATGAATTTAAAGATTACTTTGGCTTTCCTTAAAGAAACAATTGTTGATTTCATGTTTCTTCGCATTTTATTGAAAAAATGTATTAAAAATTAGTACTAGATTTCTTTAGAGCTGCATACCAGCACAAGAAAATTTGCCGCAGGAAATTTTCTTGACCATTTCTTAAGTGTTTTTTTATATGAAGTTTTTACATTTCTTGTGAGCTGGATACTAAGCTTTAAGCAGCTTCAAGAAAAATATGAGGAACATCTTTTTAAAGCAACACGGATGAGCGTTGCTAATTTTAATTTATTTCTGTCGTTATTAAAGCAACGATTAGAACGCTTTTCGAATTGAAAATCAATTCAGCCCGGACTCGTTTGGTGGTAACATTAATGTAAGTTAATGTGAATTAATTATTAAACTGGTATACTTCAGCGCTTAACAATTTCAGTTTCTTGACACAAGGATGTAGTTTCAATGTGATTTCTTGGACCTTCAAAGTTGTGACGCTATTTGGGATGAGTTACCTGATGTATAGTATATTTGTCACCACCAAACTTACACGAACTTAGAGGCATTGCAAACAAATTTTGTATATAGACTGGCCTGCCGAATTGCTTTTGAGCTATAGATGGGAAGCATATTCCTATAACAAGCCCAAGAAATAGCGGATCGTTGTACTACAATTATAAGAAAACAGTTAGCATTGTACTAATGGTAGTGAGTGATGCTAATTACGTGTTCACATATGTTGATGTCGGGGCGGTAGGAAGCCAAAGTGCCCGTAGAATATTTGCCCGCAGTGCCTTTGGAAAGAAGTTGCTGAATGGCACTCTGGAAGTTCCTTGTGACACAAACTACATCGAATAGCTTTCCGTATTATTATGTCGGCGACTGTGCATTTCTACTGAAACCGAATTTACCACAAGATAAAGACAAATTTAACTGAGCGTTGTCACATAGAAAGCGCATTGGGAAATTTTGGACAATCGATGGAGAGTACTGCATACAACAATACATGCTTGGCCAAAGAATGCAGGCAAAATAGTTTTAGCTACAGTAGTACTTCATATCTTTTTGATGTTACAAATTTTGATTTTTTTTAGTACCTAAGTAACCGTACTTCAAAAAACCGATTAAATTATTGACACACAAGTAGTCGGAACCTAGACTTCGTTCAGTAGGCACCTCCTTATTCGAGATACTCTCTATAATTCTCGAAATTGCAAGTGATCTTTTGTGTTGCGTGAAGTGTAATCTGGAAAATATTTTTTATGGATTGTGGACAAGATGGTATGTATTTAATATGAATAAAATAAAGATTAATTTAGTTAATGTATTATTTTGTTTTTTTTTTTTTCGGGAAAACAATGAATCATCAAAAAAACCAAAAAAATAAGAAATTGAAAGTGAAAGGTTTCGACTTAACATAGATATAAACTTAAATATTTTCCCCATCTTTCCCCCCTTTAAAAAAAAGCGCGTTGAATTAGGTTGGTCACTTGCATAAAATGAGTACTGCTTAATTTATTTATTTTAATTAAATACGGAAATCCTGCTAAATTATTTGAAGATACAATTGGGCGAAAACTTAACCTCCCACTATATAACTATTACCAAGATTTTCGAACGTCCACTTGACTTTGTTCCATATGATTGGTGATTGTACATAAGGTATCTTAATGAAACCCAGGGAAAATTTTTTGAGCATGTGGCATATTGGTAGTATGTGTGATGAGCAAAAATAGAAAAAATGTGGTCGATACTACCCCCTACTCAAATTTATTCAATATAAAATGTTCGGTTGCACTCGAAATCAGACCTTCCTTACTCGTTTTATTTTAAGATATTGCATTATTATATTCAATCATAAATTTTTATTCATTTTTATACTCTCGGAACAAAGTTGCTAAGGAGAGTATTATAGTTTTGTTCACATAACGGTTGTTTGTAAGTCCAAAAACTAAAAGAGTCAGATATAGGGTTATTGTATATACCAAAGTGATCAGGGTGACGAGTAGAGTTGAAATCCGGATGTCTGTCTGTCCGTCCGTCCGTCCGTGCAAGCTGTAACTTGAGTAAAAATTGAGATATCATGATAAAGCTTGGTACACGTATTTCTTGGCTCCATAAGAAGGTTAAGTTCGAAGATGGGCAAAATCTGCCAACTGCCACGCCCACAAAATGGCGGAAACCGAAAACCTATAAAGTGTCATAACTAAGCCATACATAAAGATATTAAAGTGAAATTTGGCAAAAAGGATCGCATTAGAGAGGGGCATATTGGGACGTAATTTTTTTTGGAAAAGTGGGCGTATCTCGGAAACTACTATAGCTATGTCAACCAAACTCTACAGAGTCGTTTTCTTCAGCCATTTTCATATACAGTTCAAAAATGGAAGAAATCGGATAATAACCACGCCTACCTCCCATACAAATGTTATGTTCAAAATCACTAAAAGCGCGTTAACCGACTAATAAAAAACGTCAGAAACACTAAATTTTACGGAAGAAGTGGCAGAGGGAAGCTGCACCCAGGTTTTTTTTTTTAAATTGAAAATGTCCGTGGCGTCGCCCACTTATGGACCAAAAACCATATCTCAGGAGCTACTAGACCGCTTTTAATGAAATTCGGTATATAATATTTTCTTAACACCCTGATGACATGTACGAAATATGGGTGAAATCGGCTCACAACCACGCCTTCTTCCTATATAACGTTATCTTGAATTCCATCTGATGCCTTCTCTGTATAATATATACATATGTACATTAGGAAATGAAAATACAATTCAATACTCAAAGTACACGAATTGCTCCTATGTGCGTTGGAGTGAACAAGTAAATGTCCTTGAATCGTTTCAACCAAGAACAGCTAATCGCTCAACTGCAAACGCATTTCAGTTACGTGAAATCCTAAAAGAATTTATTTCAAGTAATGCTTCATAATGTTAACTATTTTCATATAATATTACATTTATCAATAAAAAGCAAAGCTTTTTCTGTAGCACAAAAATTTTTTTAAATACAAAACTTATTCATAATAACAATGTTGTAAAAAATTGTAAAAGAGGTACTTCAAGATCACTTACACTATCACTACATACTTAAAACAAGATATTCATTTACTAATTACTTTCATATTTTTAAACATTTATTTTATATCACATTTTTGAATTAAAAAGGTTATTTCTAATATAATCAATATATACATATATGTAAAAAAAATACTTCAAGTTCACTTATTAAATAATTTAAAAAAAATTCATTGACTACATGCATACTTATATAACGAAAAATAATGAACTTCGTGGTCTTTTAAGTCTCACATTTCATCACAATATTATAATTATATCTATTCCAAATACCCTAAATGAAAATTATTTATTTCTTCAAACACAAATACTCTTGACTCTATCTGTGTAACCATGTTTGGCGGAAAACCGGCATCCTTAATTTCTGCTGCCAAGGATGCGAAATGTTGAGCCGTGGAATTCGTCCTTAGCGATTTTCTAATCAATGCCGAAATGCTCGCGCCTGCTGATTCCAAAAACTTCTCAAACGCGTGGAATTTACTGCGAAAAAAGATTGCAAATTAATTAGGAAATTTGTCAAAAAAAAACGAACAAATAAATTGTACCTTTTGTCCACGTGCATCAGAAGATGTGGACTGAGACGTTTCTATTGGAGAATCAATATTTGTAGTAGCTAACACTTCACTTTCAACCTCCTCCCTCCTCGCTGAAACTGCTAATAATACTGTAAAATACATTATGAAAAAAATAATTTTCAGTACATGAGGATACTTACTTACCGCCTGGAATTTGGAATATTTTCTCAAAAAGGACATCGCCTCTAAATACTTCCATTTTCTCCTTGGAGTTTGTTGTCTACTGCCGGAAGCGACTTGCTCCATCCGTTTGTAGCACTTATAGGGGTAACGGAGACTCTTTCACCTCTTTCTACATTCCGATTCTATAAATGATATTAATATTAGAATTTAATACATTTTATTTATAATTTACCTTACCGCTCAACCTCGTGTGTGCAGCAATTTCCTTTCACGCTATGTCTTTTTTCCTCCAGTTTTTATAATCTCTGTGCGAGATATCGTAAACAAATTGGCAATTACGCACTTCTTCAGTCAAATTTCGTCTAAATCCATTGTCAAATCTGAAATATAATATTTTAATTGCAAACGAAACCTAATTATATGTATATAACAAATGTAAAAATCTCATAAAATTAAAATAAACCGCAAGCAAACCAATCCATAACAACACAGTTGTCCATTTTGTATGTACCGAATTCTGTTGTTGCCATACTAATACCTTTCACTTCAATGCAATTTTAATATTTTGTTGCAATTTGTTTTAAATTATCAATTGCTATTACAAATGACATAACAGAGCTATTTTATGCTTTTATTTGTAAAAGAACGTCAGGTTTGTTAGAGCTTTGAATAATTTTACATTTTACGCCTACGTACTAAACCTTTAACTCCGCCATTTGTAGCTTTATGGAAAGGCCCTGCGGGACCGCCGCTAAGCATTACAACGCAGGGCCAGCTTAGCCTATTGGCTCACGTTATTAGCTTTACTTGACCTCCCACCACAAGTAGCTCTGAATGATGCTCCGCAAGTAATTTGGTATTTTTTTCGCGTCTAACGCACGCAGTTCTGGGTGAATTTTTTTAAGTTATAAGCTTTGTATCCCCATTTCAGTCATTCAAGATTTTCAATGAATCTGCTAATTTGCGCTATAATCTTTTATGCCAACGAATGTTACGATTTTACTTTCATATATCTCTGAGCTTTCGTGCCCATCTCGAAGTATTCATAAAGCTCTACCAAGTGCACACACTTAGCTGACTTTTTTGAGTTTTTCTCTACGTCTCTGATGGGCCAGGAAAAAGAATAACGCTGTGATATCACACAATCTTGATGGCCGATCGACCGGCCCAAAACGTGAAATTATCTTCTCACCGAAGTGTTCTCTTAATAAATCTATTGATTTTTTCTTAGAACTTTTTAAGAGAACGGAGCTGGACCTTAGATGCTCACCATTCAAGGTAACATGCCCCACGCATTTTATTCATCCACCTCACTAAACTTATATTATGCAGAGCAGGCGGTCTCATCTACAAACGACAAATAATATTCAAAAGCCTACCAAGTTTAGGGTGGATTACTAAATGAACTTTGAGTAAAACCAAACGCCCAACAGTTAGTTAGATTATAACAAAAAATCTTTGCCACTTTCATTATTGTTCTCAGGCAAATTTCTATAAAAAAGCCCACCAATAGTCTTAGGAATGTCTTTCGTGTACACAAATTCGCAACGGAATGGTGCAGGCGAACGCTCGATTACGCACACGTCATTTGCATTACTTTACGCTACGTGTCGCCTACTAACATGCGCTGTGGGCTGGATTTTTGCCGGTTCTGTACAACTGGCGTACTGCCGAGCTATACCAATCGCGTCTCTATCTGCTCTACAGTGCTGGTGTAGAGCTTTGCTTTGTTTTGGGCACACCGTACACCTACAAGGGTTACTTAGAGCGATCCACGGTAATGTTTGATGATAAAGCGGTCAGTGGACGGATATAGTAATGAAAAATGCTGGAAGATAACTAATTAAGTGTTTCATTGTCAATATGAACGCACTGCATAACGTGCTCGCTCTACAGTTTGATCGCGTGTTTGTTGGTGGTAGCGAATACGGGGTTTGACAATTAAATAATGAGACTGATTTTATTGCCGCGCTTGTGGTAAACCTGTGACTTTGAAATTCCCTTTTTCTTTTTCCGGCATCCCCCCCCCCCCTTATTTGAACTAGTTGCAATGTATAAACAAAAAAAAAATTTAATTAATCGAAGTCAAATCACCGTTTCTCCCACTGTGTGCTGTAGGCATACAAAGTAAACAGGGTGAAATATAGACAATTCCAAATCATTTCATACAAATTAATCATATTAGTAGTATTAGGTAATTAATTATTTAGAGTGTGCTGGCTAATATTGATAAATACAGTTATGTTTACAAATATATTTGTATGTCTATACATATAAGCATATAATAGTACAGTTACATATGCGCTGGAAACTTCATTATATAATATATATGGCTACGCGGTGTCGTGGCTGTATGGCGGTTAAGCATAAATGCTCTCACGTTCATTGGCTACCTTGTGAAAATTGGGGCTACATAAATTTTACGTTTACGGTATCACATCATACCATTATATTACTATTCGATTGTAATAGTTGGTGATAATAATTAAATTGATGAGCAAAATTAAATGATATCTACTATTAAGTTCAAGGACATCTTATTTTTTTCCAACTCAGTGCATGGAAAAATAAAGGCTTGAGCAAGATTCCTAGGCTAAAGATTAAGCCATTCGAGTATTCTATATAGTGAATAGGTGAGCGTCAAAAGCGTCGAAGCGTGGTCTGGGCACTTCATCGACAGACTAGTAAAATGCAAGTTTGACATTGCTTTAATCCAGTAACCCTGTATCTATGAGCACCCGGTTACTGGACTAAGCTCAGTAAATCTAAACATACTTTACGTCAAGGACCTACATAGTAGTAAAAACTAATGCAACTTTTTCGAAGGACTAAAGCTACCGATGTGTAGGAATGGGTTAAAAACAAACAAGGCCTCAAATGTGACCGAATTGCACTCTCAGTACCCTATAAGTTCTGTGTGAGATATTGATAGTGTAAAAAGTCATACAGCCGCAGGACTTTTAAGAATGATAAGCGATTCAATGTTAGGATGTTTATCAGACTTCATTCCGTGTATAAAAACACAATCTCAGAATAGCAAAAACCCAACTCATGACGTTAATTCTGTGGTCAAGTAGGCATCATAAGTGGAACGGCAAAAAAAATTTGTGGAAAGACCATATGCAGGCCGCACTAATGGAGTGCAGGGCGCTTAACATGAAGGATTCAATAGAAATATTATTATATATTCTTTTCCACGATCTGGTGCGAAACATTTCCAACTTGCATTAACACCCAGCTAGGATGACGTTCTCGTGTTCACCCATAAAATGGTTACCACAGTGAGAAGGAAAACTATCAACTCCAACCGTTTGGAGTTCAGTCAGCATGAGTACGTCAAAGCGAAAATGGGTTGATACCACCCTACATGACACAGCTACGGCAATCGAAAGTACCATAGACAAACGCTCATCATCATTACATTAATTATAACCTGCAGGCTTGGTTGAGTCACATGCTAAGGAAACGATAAGCTATATACGATGGGGAACCAAAGCTCTGGAGGTTATCATTGACATCCGGCTAAAACATATACAAGTTAAGTATGAACTTCAAGGGTTGTGTGAAGCAATGGACATGCTAGACATACCGGAAAGCTCCTCCTTACTTTGCGTCATCACAGGGCACCTACTTTTAAGATTTCTCCTTCAGGAAATTTAAGCAGAATGATGAGATACAAGACTAATATCTATGCGAATGTCTCGCCTTCAGGCGTATGAGACAGGACATATTACACGGCTCCCAATTTTCCAACATAGGAGACATTAGACAGTTGGGGTGGGAAAGAATCACCACTGATTTGCTGAATAAAGCTTAATTTGGTTACCTTCCGGTAGCACAACCAACAACTATTAAAATGCTTCACACCGGATCAATTCGTCAGTTTTCTCATTTTTTCATTAATTTGTACCCTCTGGTCACGCAGATGAGAGAAATGTCGGGACGTGAGGCATTTTAAAATATCAACCCCATACAATTTTAGACTTGTCGATATATACTGACTTAATGTGCTCATCGTCAGAGCCTATCACTAGTATTATAGAAATATATATTCATATAAAAACAATTATAAAAGCGCAATATCTTGGCTGATACTTTCCGTTAAATACCAAAGCTCCAATAAAATTTCCTCCAAACGATCTTTCAGTCTCATGAAACGAATTTGAAATCGTGCAAACTTTCATTTATACAAGTAGTATAAAGTGAATACGCATAAACTTACTATTGAAAGGGATCACAGTTTTTGAATATAATTTTTTCAAGCTAATTTTTAAAAAGTTGAAGCCTGATTTTTATGCATATCAAATTGTATAAGAACCGTTAAATATGGCAAATAAACCGTTCAGACACTCTTTACGATTGAATTCGAAAAGACCGAAAACCTTATAACGTAGAGGATGACAACTGAGACGCAGAGCCAAAGCTGGAGTCTTTTCTGAAAATTACGCAAGTTAAAAAAATAAACTATTCAAATATAAAATGAATTCAACGTACCTGTTTCTTCAGCTCTGCCTGATGTTTACAGCCACTGACTAGTGTGGTAGATTCGCGTAGCAGCTCCGCGGATACATTACATTCATGCACAATCCCGTTGACCCACGAAATTAGCAACAGAGCATCCGTAAAGAAGAGTACAATCAATAGTGTACCTGTAATATCATCCGTTGTACCGACTTTTATGCGATTGTTAATGAATTGTACGGCACTGAAGAGCATATTAATGCTGATGCCAAATTGTCGCAACAAGAAGCCCGCAAAGGGTAGGGAGAATAGCTCGAAGACGCGCACAGTTAAATATTGATAATCCGAATGCATTAAATCCAGTTCCAACAAGCGCGCGCTCAGCTCACTGTTTAGCTCTTTGGAGGATTGCGGTAGAAATGTATTCTTAATATTTTGTAGTGACCGCACTTCGCATAGCCAACGGCGTATCAACTCATTGACACATGCAAATTGTTGCCGCAGCCAGTAGAGCGCGTACACAAATTGATGTACACCGGCAATAAGAAATGAATTTGAGAGAAATTGAGCAACCACCAGCAATTTATAAGCATTTGCATTAGTCTTGCCGTAGACAAAATATATGCGCGCCGTAAGGACGATTCCTATGTTGGCGCTAAAGAATTTCGCCAACAGCTGATACTCCAACTGCGCCTGATTGGGACACGTTACTCCCTTTAGATGTCGATAACGTTGCCGTAACGTGCGATAACGGCATAGCGCTTCAACTGCGCGTCGTTGACCAAACCATATGTATATACACATTGTGACGAGCGCAACTGTTTTGCATAATATGGCAACGCTCAACGAGAACATTACGGACAACCAGTCTTGAATGTGCACCAAGTGGATTGTCATATGCGACACTATGACGGGATACATAGCCCAGTAGAACAAATTTATTGCGACGGTATACAGCCGGTAAAATAGCTTATGATGCGGTCTCCGTAGTGGCCGCTTGTAGCTAATAAACGTGGGTAGCAGACCGAAACCGAACGCGTGGTAATATGAAAAGCGCAGCACCCAACGTAACGCGGCATGTCGCAAATGCGCTAACAACATGACGCTTCGGCGTGTCAAAAGCATTGTGTTGAGTGGCTCAAGCTTTCCGTAATTAGATGACAACATAAATTAGAAGTATTTGGAGTGAAATAAAATGACATTGATAGATGATAACGATAACCTAAATAATAATTTCTAAATTATTGAATACCGTGCCATAAGATAAAACTTGTGATGGCCATTTAAATAAATTAGCTTTGGATAGCAAAAGAGTAGCTAGGGCATTCGTGGCCCAGAAGTCGCGCCAATAGGTTCTAACTCCGAAGTAAAAAGCAAATATAACGCGCTTTATAAACAATAGTGAAATCGGCCTAATATCGAAAGAGGAAGGTTTTGTGAGGACCGTTTAAGGTCAGGTGGCTTCGCCTTCGTTCAATGATAGAAAACCTAACGACTACGTAGTCGAAGTAATTTCGTTGGATTGCACATACAAGTTTCGGTTTTCAATGCGGATATATATGTGAAAGAAGGATAATTCTTTTCGGCAACTGGTGACCACGTAGAAGAAGGTTTGGCTCGTTTTCGGCTTTGCATGTCTTCCACTCAATGGAGGCATTTAAAATATCACACATTCATTTCGATTTAGGAGATAAGTTGAAAATTGGATTGGATTGCGAAACAAACTATAAATTGGCATACGGAAGAAAACAAACTGTGTATGTTATGTTATAAAAGCCTTAAGAAATGCCTTTCTTCTTTCATCTTCTTTATTGGCGTAGAAACCGCTTACGCGATTATAGCCGAGTTAACAACAGCGCGCCAGTCGTTTCTTCTTTTCGCTACGTGGCACCAATTGGATATTCCAAGCGAAGCCAAGTTCTGCTCCACCTGGTCCTTCCAACGGAGCGGAGGTCTTCCTCCTCCTCTACTTTCCAGGGTGGGTACAGCGTAGAATACTTTCAGAGTTAGAGTGTTTTCGTCCATTCGGACGACATGACCGAGCCAGCATAGCCGCTGTCTTTTAATTCGCTGGACTATGTCAATGTCGTCGTATATCTCATACAGCTCATCGTTCCATCGAATGCGATATTCGCCGTGGCCAACGCGAAAAGGACCACAAATCTTTCGCAGAACCTTTCTCTCGAAAACTCGTAGCGTCGACTCATCAGAGATAGACAAGTGATTGCCGACGAATATTATTAATTTCGGCGTTATTCAGCTACTACGAGTAGCATCCATACCTCGAAAGATTTCCCTTCTGAAGGCTTATGCATAAAACTCTAAATATATTATCTTTGCTGAGTGTATAGAGAACGTACTTACCACTAGTACGTTGGTGTGTAATCTCTGGTCGCAGTAAAATGTATAATAATACTATTTTATTGCCGGTGGTTATAACTAGGTCTGTAATATTGAACTGATATGATATAGAGTCCTATGGAATCTAGCAACTGCACGAAATAATAAGAATCTTTCGAGTTCATACTCGTACAATATAATCATTTCGTGTAACAGTTTAACTTTATCTCTTATATTATGAACTCGAAAGATTCTTATTATTTCGAGCTTTCCGTGCCTTTGTAGAGCGCAAAGAGATTTTTGAACTTCCGTCTGACTAGATTCCATACATAATAGTGTGGTTTGGTGCGCAAGTGTTCAGTATTTATCTTTGCCCAAGGCCAACTTGTCCTCTCTTAAACTTAGCGACTGAATAGCTCTCGCTGGTCGTGTCGTGACAACGCTAAAAAGCTGAGAAAGTTGATTTCCGTCCTCTAAAAAATATGTTAATGGCAATTAAGAATGAATGTGAACAGATATTCACATCTATCTGTGAAGTCAAGCCCAACATGTCATTGTTGTTTAATTCGAGCATTAAATTATACTACGAACTGCTGTTAACTTTTAGTTATCTTTCCAATCATTCATTAAATACGAAAAAACTGTCAGAAAATTATTTGAGACTCCGTTCAATTGATGGACAAATTTCGTATGAAAACTTTTCTTCCAGCCATTGCTTAAATCTGAAGTGCACTTGAAGACAAAATTTCCGCTTACGAGTTGGTTTACTAGCGATTTAATTTTATAATAATAGAGGATTGAACGAAAAACAAAAACTTGTGGAAACCAAGTTAAGAGACTTTGAAGGTTCTTCCGAGAATGAGAACTCAAAACTTTTGCAAATATTTTTTTGATGCGTAATAAATTAAAACATTCATCAATTCAGAAATTATTCTACGACTATACTTGTCTATGATGGTAAAAAATTACATGAGTAAAAGATTCTTATTCAAGATAAAATTGATGAAAAATTGGCTCTTTACGTGTATGGATATTTAATCAGATGATCAGACGACCATGATGATAACCATGTTGAAACAAGTTGATGAGTAATTTTTCTTGAAAAAGTCCACACATTCTTAATTCGACCTGGAAGCAACAGTTAACTAGCATTTAAAGCAACAAAGCGTTATACATTTTTGTGTGTTTGTGGGGCGACATTGCGTGTACGCGCGTTTGCCGTAACAACTAAGATCATTTGTTTGTTATAGTGGGTTGTCTAAAAAGTCTTGCGGTATTTTTATTGAATTTTTTTTTTATTGAAATTGAAATGAATTTTTGATGACTCATGCCCAGCTCTTGACCGATTCTACGGCTGCTACTATGCCGGTCTCTTTCGACCAATTCAGCGATTTTATCGCAATTTTCGACGACAGGCCTTCCGGAGCGTGGCGCATCTTCGACCACCTCTACACCAGAATGAAAACGTTGAAACCTCGTTGTGCGCTGGAAATGGAAACTGTATCGGATCCATAAACTGCACAAATTTTATTGGCGGCTTGAGATGCATTTTTGGCCTTATCGTAGTAGTACTGTAAAATATGCCGTATTTTCTCTTTATTTTGCTCCATGTTTGCGACGCTATAACTCACGAACGACTTAAAAGAAACGACAATCAATCAAAACACGTGTTAGCGCGTGAAATGAGCTTTCCAAAAAGGTATAGCATGACCCGATGCGACGAATAAAACTAGAACGTTACATCCAAACAACCGTTTGTTTTCATGTTCCTATATTATGATTTTCTCTTTGAGGTGTTCGTAATCCTAATTAAGTTGATGAATTATAAATTGACAGTTGTCAGTTGTACATATGTATGTGCAGGAATACACAAATACATATGCACACCTACATTTATGTCTAACCTCTTCTATACAGCGCATGCTTGCCACATGTGCCATAAGTCGCCTTGGCAGCCTGTTTGCATATTTTGGTATTTTGGTGTGCTCTTACGTAATGCCCCGCCTTATTCAAATTATACAACCCGCTTGTTGGGCGAGTGCTGCCCAGCTGTCATTTGTACGTAGACAAAAATTCTTAAGCATAACTTAATTAACGCTATCAGCTAATGATTTAATTAGTGATTTGAGAGCAAGTGGGATCTGTTTAGAAAATTGAAAATGCTTTAGGAATCACGAACAATATCTTCCGGCTGGGGAGCTAGGCATTTTGATTCATTGAAAAATCTAAGTGTGTGCGAATAAAAACCATTAAAACTATGTATGCTCAACCTTTATGTTAGAAGGAAAGGGTTGCAAACTTTTAAGAGCTGCGGTAATTGGTTTGTGAACATGGATAAGTGTAAATTAAGAGTCGTTATTAATGGACGAACATTCTGTAGTATATAGTATTCACGTGTCTTCTAATAAGTTTATACTGAAATATCATTACCTTAACTTGGTTAATCGGACTTTGGAGATATACAAAGTGATATGAGTTTTTTGAATAAAGCTGCATTCCTAAAGACACATTTTGGGGTCCAAGCCCAACTTGAGTGTAGTAAAGTAAATAAAGTAAAAAATTACCAAACTTTAAATGATTCTACGTCACTTTGTTTGAATAAAGAGACTAAGCTGACATCCCACTGCTACTGTTTCATCAGCTGACAGATTTTAAGTAATTTCGAAAGGATTTCTATAGGATAATGTTTTGTTTCTTAATTGCAAAATTGAAAGCCTAGAAAAAACTAAAAATTTTTAATTTTTTGAATATAACCTAATTAATGAATGCTAATACATATGCTAGTGTACAATTCAACTTCACACTAGTTGTTGTTTTTACGGATTATCAATCCCCGTTAGTATGGTAAGGGTTATCCAGATTGTCGTCGACGTCATCTAGCGGGAGGCCCAGGAAACGTGCTGTTTCGACTGGGTCGGACCAAAGGAAAAGGGGTGTTTGATGAGTGGGGTTGGCAGGGCATGCAAAGAGGTGGCCAGTGTCAAGTGGAGACTCATTGCATGCAGGACATATATTGGATATGTCTGAGTCTATTCTGGATAAGTAGGAGTTTAACCTGCTACAGTATCCAGAACGAAGCTGCGCTAGGGTCTTCACACTAGTACAAAATATTCCTTTTAAGTTTATGCTTGTTAACAGATTGAGTTACCAGTTAAAATATTTACTGATCTTAAACCGAACAGCTCGCTGAATTTAAAAATTATTTCCAATCATTTGGGCGACAAATACGTATTTTCCTTTGGGGAGATCAAACAAAAAGTTCGGTTTTTCTAAATATTTAAACTTCACAACACTTAGAACAGAAATGAAAAAATAACCTGCATGCAATATTCTATATTTTGGACTTCCACAAAAATCCATTGACATGTTCTTAGTGCCACTGATATAAAAGTCTAGTAAGAAATTGTGTCAGATTGCAAAACCCGAGTCTCCTCGGAACGGATAACCTCGAAATTCGCGTTATAAATAACCCCTAGTCAGCTCGTAAGTAAGTGATAATGAATTCAAACGCGCTAATGCATAGAAAGTAAATTTAATGTTAAGAAAAGCTTAAAGACTTATACTCAACATTTTTCCATGTCTTACGCGATACAGTTACAATAATTTTTTTGTTGAATCTATATAACCCATAGAATTCTACAGTACAATTACCAGCATTAAAATTGCCTTAAACTTCCTAAATATTTTTGCAAAGTGACCTGTTTACCCCAAATCTGCACTTCACGCTTCAGTTGTTTTCTTAACCTAATCGTAGCACTGTGCACAAAAGTGAAAGTCCTTTCCTTTTGCGCCACAACTGTTAGCTCGTTTTGCAACGTTAGTGTTCAATAAGCTTCCTTCGCAGCGCTTATCGGCTGCTTAGTTAATTTATCGCAACTTACAATTTCTTCGCTTACGCTTTCTTTGTCAATTTCACTTTCCACAAAGCGTTACGCCTGGTTGCATCCGTGTGCTGCCTGGCTTTGTGGTTGACTGCGGAGCTATACGCTTTTAATCGTATCACGGTAAAATCAGTAGAATTGACCGACTGTTACGCTCGAGAGCGGAAATGCGTGTAGGGATAAGTATGAATATACATATATGTCGGAAAATATTGTATATACTATACATACTTGTATATATGAGTATGCACTCCGGCAGGACTAATCAACCTACATCAGCGAGTGATTATAAGCCCTGAGTCAGTAAGGATGGGCTTACAATACCGAGACGCACATGATGACTCAGACGAGTATGTGTGATTATAATTCGTTTTAATTTAGCAGACTAGTATGGGGTCATCAGCTTTTTTAAATTTTAAGTTCAACCTTAGAGCCATCAACAGCCGTTCGGAGCTGCATGGCGCACATCAGCCGATGTCAGGCATGGCTGTGAACAGTGAATTGCATTAGGGATGTACGCTCACGAGTCGGTCGCAAGAGTGTGGCTACTGAGCCGCATTAATGGCTCTGCGGTTCTGTGTTGCGCTGCTGCTTAACGCACGAAACCACAACGTGCTGGTCGGCTACAAGTCTCCTTCCCATATTGTGATGGATGGACTAGCATGAACGCCTCAACAACATATAACCGTCAACGGAAACGAAAAGTGAAATGCGCGAGGAAAATGACGGCATAGTGGTGTTGTAGCACGCTCTTGTAATTGGAACAGAGCATGTTTAGTTGAACGCGAGTTCGAGAATATTCGCAGGTTTTGTTGTACATAAGCGGAATCGCAGATCCAGTGAAGATTGGATAAGTTTCAGAATTACTAATTATTTAATTTTAAGTAATTTTTTGTCACTAAGACTCAATCTCCCAAATGTTTTTCGAAGTACACCTTTTCCTTACTGAAGGAGCCATCTAACATACCATCTGAATTTCCAGTGCTGATGAAATCAATTCTTTTCAATTATTGTAACGATCCTATCTGTCTTAAAAAGCAGATCTTCAGAACATATCTAAAGTAACTTTTTAAATACGTTAATGAAATTCACTGCTTCATTGTATTTATCAGTATTTAAATGTGTTGGCAGAAGCTTATGGTAAAATATATCATTAAATTGGGAACATACTCTCACATAACTTTCAAGTTCAAGACATTTAAAAAAAATACTCGGGATAATAATTAAACTGAATCATTTGTACAGTTTTAAAAAACTATGAGGCTTAGTAACCGAATAACAGCTATTTTCTCTAGCTCGGCCAAAAACTGAGATATCTGAGATGTGAGCATAAGAAATGTAAATGAACGTTTTATTTTAGAGACCAAATGGTGTACAGATCGATTTTGCATGAACCAAATTTGGTTGAAATCGGTCGATCGGTAGTGCCACTCTCATCGTCCACTTTTGACGGCGGCTCCTATAAGGCCCCCTGTGGGTTGTGGATGTGGTTATCATCCGATTTCATCCAGTTTTATAGTACCGGTAGGGTTAAGGGATTTGTCCTTAACGAATTTAACAGCACTTTTTGGGGTGGCCTTCAGCTCTTTCAGCGAATTTTGTTCTATCTCTTCGATTGACTAAAAATGGGTTCCACGAAGCAGCATTTTAGCTTGAAGGACAAGAAAAAAATTTGTTGAATACGGTGGTTAATCGATAGTATTCATTGCGTTTTTGGTTTTAAATTCGATTACAATCGTGGATCGATGGAATGGTGCATTATCATTTTGTAAAATCCATGAATTGTTCTTCCACAATTTTACCACTTTAATTTTTGAGCGGCTTTGGCGTGGTTTTTTGGTTGGGTTTGTTTTTTCTCTCCATTCCAATGATTGTTGACTTGTTTGCAGGTCAAACTCATAAACCCATGTCTCAACGGTTGTTGCTTGAATGTGGGATCAAAATTCATGTCTAAGAAAACCTCTTTACATTACTATTTTTGAAAAAAAATATTCAGCTTTATCGGGAGGAGTCGAGTAAGAATCATTCAAATGGAGAGTTGAGGCGGTCGACGGTCGTCCAGAACTAGGCTTGCCTTCCCTTGAAGAACTTGTAGCACTCGTAGGCTTATGCTTTTGATAAAGCTTAATCTTTTCCAACATTTGCAAATATTTCGCTCATGAAATTTTGTTAGATAAGTTAACACATTATGCCCAATTTCCAGTTGGGTAAGAATGTGGTGAGGCCAATACAACATCTTACCTCATCAGCAGATTGTTTGGGCAACGACCGCCACTAAAGCAACGACATATCATTCGCCGTTCTGCAGATTACGTAAACAATAACAACCACCAAGGCGGCGAGGCGGACGGACAGCAAGTCACACGCAAGCGAGCGTTCTTACATAAAGCGTCAATAGCCGATTGCGTAAACAGTTGACCAGCGATCGTTTCTTGCACTATTACCAATTGGATAAACAATGGTATGAAGCAGAGTGAGCACAACGCAGACGTCAAAGCCGGCAGCGTCGACTACTGAATATGCGTTCTTAGGGCTTAATGGTTAAGTTAGGTTTTGGGCTAGGTTAGATTTAAGTTGAGCATAAGCCGGAGCACATGTGGCCTGGCCAATAAAGTGTATTTGCAAAACATACAACTAGTGTAATTATTGGCGTCCGACGACCGGCTCATACACATCATATAGTGATTACAGCATATATCATTAATTGGCGCCCAACGTGGGGCTCGAAGAGGAAAATTAGCGATCAACAATCAACAACCCAGCCACGGAGCAACGGAATTACCATATTTATTGAAAAATCATGTAAGTGAATGGCACAGCCAATCGTCATCATTTGTGAAATTAATAAAGCAGCATTATATAAAGAGTGAAGTGATCTTTTTTTATTCTTTATTGTTTTGGTGGCCGTTAACGATTGTGCCGCGTTTTAGTGAAAAAATACTTGTGTGTGTTAGTTTGTTTAGGGTCTAATGAGCCACCCCCCTCACGATAAAGAGCTTTACGATAACTCAATGCAGGAATTGATAACACAATATAAATTCAAATTTCTTTTCATTTCAAAACACATAATTTCAGGCAGGACAACGGCTGCCGGGTCAGCTAGTTTCCGATTAAGAGACTGAGAGAAGAGCTCACGTGAGTCTTGCAAGTAAAAAAGTCGCAGAACTCTAATCATGACTGGAAAAATAAATTTTTGATCAAAATGTAGAAATATTATAAATAAGTAAGCATAATAAAAAAAAGCACATTCAATATACCAGGTTGTTCAATAAGTTTTGTCGTTGCATAAGAGAGGGCATTGCTACTAGCCCAATTTTTCTTTTGTTTCGTTGGTATACTCTTCATATGAACGTATGTGAAGTTTCATTTCAATCTGTCAATTCTTTGTTTACAAGCCAATTAATGACGCCAGTATTTTTTTACAATGGAAAAAATTTAATATCGTGCAGTGATAAAATTCTAATTTTTGGAAGGTGTAACACCAAAATAAATTCGCGTTAAAAGTTTACTATATAATGATTGTTCACCTACAATTAGAACAGTGAAAAGATGGGTTGCTGGTTTTAAACGTGGTCGTACAAGTCTTGAAGACGATCCACCTGAAGGACGTCCAAAAGGCGCATTGACAGAGAGAGATTTAGTAGAGGCTGTGCATATTTTAAGTGAAATTTTGGGTTTTAGAAAGCTGTGTGCACAATGGGTGCCACTTTCGCTAATAATGGAACAAAAACACATTCGCATGCGACTTTCTCAGCAACATTCGGAGCGTTTTAAAAAGGATAAAGTGGGTTTTGTGCGTCGACCATCACTTTGGATAAAAATTAGGTTAATCACCATGATCCTAAATCAAAACAAGAGGCTAAAGAGAGGTGTAGGTGCGTCGTTTTTGGCCGATTTCCGGACACGAACTCGTTTCAAAGCCGAACAACCAGCCAAAAAGGTTATGGCATCAGTGTTTTGGGATGCGAGAGGAATTGGTGCTGTGGATTACTTGAGAACTGGTAAACAATTGGTTCTGAATAATATTGCAACCTTTTGGACCAGTTGAAGGAAAAAAATCGCGAAAAAAGAACCGGTTTGCAGAAGAAAAAATAATTTTTCATCAAGACAATGCACCTTGTCACAAGAGCATTTAGACAATGGCTAAAATACATGAATTAAAGTTCGAATCTTTGAAGCATCCACCGTATTAACCAGATTTGGCCCCCAGCGACTTCCATTTGTTTCCAGAACTCAAAAAATGTATAAGCGGCAAGCGTTTTTCATCAAATGAAGAGGTCATAACGGCTGTTGAAGCGTATCTTGCAGACCTTCCGGATTCTCACTTCAGGGATGAGATCCACAGATTGGAGGATCGTTGGAGCAAGTGTATTATTGTTCAGGGAGATTACACTGAATAATAAAGTGTATTTTGAATCATAAAATTGCGTTTCTCTTATCAAACGACCAAACTTATTGAACAACCTGGTATTCAGGAATAAATTCGTAATCTGCACACTAGAAACCATTAAGATTTATTAAAATATCCAGGACAGGAAAAAATGTATGTTTTGTTGTTGTAGTTTTTATTTTTCGTTGATTTTGTTAATAATTTGTATGTATCTTTTTCTTTAAATAATAGCAAAAAGTTAAATTGCATTGTAATAAAAGACCATAGAACAGCTGTATTGCAAGCAAGCTGTTTTGATGTGATTATTAACACTAAGCAACATTTTCACCTTTCCTTGCTAATTTCTTAATGTCTAGAAGTTTCTGGTAGTTTTCACCTTTTGAGAGTAAATTGCATTCTTGCTCTTCCTTATAGCTAACAGTTATGAAACCAGTATATTACAGTTATACGAATATTCAGAAAAAAATAAAGACATGTGTTTTCTACTAACGGATATATTAGTACTCGATAACGAAATGATAATAACGCGAAAATAAATTAATTTAATACATCGAAGCTAAATCAACCATTTTTGTCACTGTGCATTATAGACATACAAAGTAAACAAGGTAAAGCATAGACAATTCCAAATAATTTCGTAAAAATTAATCATATTAGTAATATTAGGAAATTAATTATTTAGAGTGTGCTGGCTTATTATATATCTATATAAGCATATAGTAATTCAGTTATGTGCCAGAAACTTCATTTTATAATACATATGGCTACGTGGTGTAGTGGTTTTATGGCGGTTAAGCATAAATGCTCTTACGTTCATTGGCTACCTTGTGGAAATTGGAGCTACATAAATTTTACGTTTGCGGTTCCATACCATTATATTAATATCTGATTATAATACGTGGTGATACTAATTTAATTTATGTACATTGATTGAATAATATCTACTATTAAGTCCAAGGCTTAAGCCATCCGAGTATTCCAAATAGTGAAAAGGCCAGCGTCAAAAACATGTTACTCACGCAGGTTAATTGCCACCGAAGCGTGGTCTGGCCACCTCATCAACAGACTGGCAAAAGACAAGTTTGACATTGCCTTAATCCAGGCGACCTTGTATGCCGGTTACTGGACTAAAGCTCAGTGAAATCTATGACAATCCAAAGAAAGGACCAGGTCAAGGACCTGCATAGTAGTCTCAGTCGCTATAGAACACAACTTTTTCGACCACAGGTACATCGATCAAAATTCAAATCAAGGACTAAAGGCTACTGATGTGCAGAATGTATGCAAAAACAAGCTGGACCTCAAAACTGTGACCGGAATTAGGTCGTTTTGCAGGTTCACTCTCAGTACCTTACCCTATAGGTTCTTTGTCAGATATTGATAGTGGAAAAAGTCACACAACCGCAGGACCTTTGAGAAGGCTTCAGTGATTCAATAGCAAGATGTATTATTAAAATGCTTATCAAATCTTTCATTTCATTATATAATTACAAACACAATCGAATAACAAAAAAAAACTCATGGCGTTTAACTGACTGTCATTAGGCAGTAAGTGGTACATTTTGGCAAAAAAAAATTCTTATTATATACTCTTTTCCTCAGCTGTATTCCTTGACGTTGCACAAGCGTTTGACAAGGTATGGCACGAAGGCCTTATGCTAAAACTAAACTCATGTCGTCCGACTGAGCATTGTGCTCTTTTAGAATCGTATATCACCGTGAGCTTTTTCTAGCTCTAGCTCAACTCTATAGTAAGTTGGACTAAGAAATGGAGAATAAAACTAAACGGTGGCAAATTGGTGCAATAACCACTCTTCAACCTATAAGTATTCTATATATATTCATACCATTTGCAAATACAGGTAAATATCTTAATCATATAAAAAGGATTGAACTTAATCTGAAATTGTCGAAAATGAAATGGCTAATTGGGCGAAAGTCAAACCTGTCCATACACAACCAATTACTTCTTTATAAACAAATAATCAAGCCGATATGGTCATATGGTGCGCAACTGTGGGGATGTGCCAATGATGGCAGTATTAATATTATACAACGCTTTCAATACAAGGTGCTAAGAGGCATTGTAAATGTTCCTTGGTACTGCAGAAATGCTGATATTCATCAAGACCTAAGGATGAATATAGTCGCCGAAGAAATAAGGAGTCAGGCAGATGCCCACTACAAAAGGCTTAATGCACAAGTGAACGAGGGGGTGAGAAATCTTCTTTTAGACACATGCCGCTCTAGTCGATTATGCCGAAAGAAACCACATAGTTTAGTTGGAAGCTAAAATATAAAGGAATTAATTTTATACCATATTTGTATGAATATTAAAAAATATATATTTATATTCTTTTCCACGATCGGATGCGAAACATTTCCATACTGCCATAAAACCCAGCTAAAATGATGTTCTCGTATTCACCCAAGAAATGGTTACACTAAGTGAGAAGGAACTCCAACCGTTTGAAGTTCAAGTAGCATGCGCACGTCAAAGAGAAAGTGGGTTGATACCAACCTACATGTCACAACTACGACAATCGAAAGTTCTTTAGATAAACGCAAATTCACCCTAAAGACATTCATTAACGTGGAAGGTGCATTCAATAACGCCAGTATGGCTTACTGATGTCGGCTATCGCTTCATTTTACACTAATCAGAACCTGGCCTAGTTAAGTTACATGCTAAGAAAAGGGTAAGCTACATACGATGGGTAAATAAAGCTATGGAGGTTATCCTTGACATTCGGCTAAAAAATATACAAGTGAAGTATGAAACAATGCTTACGACCAACCAGCTCAAGAGCGGGATTCTTCTGCAGTAATCCATACACAGAAGATAGCTTAAAACTAAATGACTACAATTCATTTTTTCAGACCGTAAAAGAAGTTTTGCTATAACCTGCAATTCGATAAACATTCTGGTCTGTAGCCAAGCGACGGTTAAAGCTATCTTTTGTGTCAATGTAAAAACTCGCAAAGTGCTACTGAGGTGTACCGAATTAAGCAGCTGCTGTAAAAAAACTGTTTTGACAATTCGCGCCTTTATTTGGCATAGCATTTAAGGACAGTCTTACCAACTTAGCAAAATACACAATTTTGAAATATCATTTACCCGGGGTATTTAGTTGCAATTTCCTGGTGCTCTGTTGTCACAATCTGTATCTATCTTGATTAGTTTTAGGTGAAGCAAACAAACTGTGAACAACGCTATTATACTCTGAAGCAGAGTGTTGTAAAAGCATAAAACCTGATCGAATTATACGCGTCAGTGATCACATGGATATGAATTAATTTGCAAAATCAGTTTTCCGGGACTTGAAAGGAAAAACATTATTTTTTGAATGCTCTATTTGATGAAATCTATTAGGTACTAGAGTTCATTGAACCTCTGGGCGACTCTTGCTTATGCCAGGGAACGAAAATGGAACGAATGGTTTCCAATAATTCACAAACTCCGTGTTCATAAGATCAAGGCCAGACCAAGTTTATGTTCATTTACGAGTAAGACTAACAACTATCGCTTTTGTTAAGATCTTTAATAATATAATAATATTTCTATTTTATTATTTTTTTATATATAGGTTAAGTGAAAGCAATCCATTAAATCATAATTTATTAACACTTCTGTGTAAAAAAAAGAATTTCTTTAAACTATTTTGACGGAAAAAACATACTTTCACTTCAAAGCACAATGAGGAGAAAGTTCCAATCGGAATAAAATCTTCAGAACGACTGTGTGTTTACCAGGCGCTACAGAGTCAAGATTCAAATGGCGGGCGGATTACATACATATGTCATTGATTATCACCATAAACGAATGTGTAGCAAGTAAGTAGCTTACAAATGTACTGTTATATATTCAGATACAATACACAGGTCCCATAGAAGATTGGTAAAGTATTGTTAAATAGAAAAAGTGGCCAAAAATATCTACATGCACATATAAATGTGTATATAAATAGTTACAAGGAGTGACATATATAAATGAATACCATTGAGATTGTTGAATGAATTTACGCAAAGTGGCTTGCGACATGAAGCATTCATACACACACAGATACCTGGCCAACCATATGCGCATAGCAATTTGAAAATGTCCTGTGCATTGTCGGGGCCATAAATCATTCCCGTTTAATTAAACTGCACTTTGTGTGACATCTTTGTAAAGTTCCTGACCTACAACACACGCCACCTACCCGCGCGCTTCTTGCCTGTGCGCCTTAATGGCCACACAGTCTACATAGCACGCATACTTACATAGTTGCCGTCTTTTGCCGTAGCGTTTTTGCAAATTCATTGCATTACCCTGTTTTAAACGGAGAGTAGGTGGGCGTGAGGCCAGACTCAGAGATCAGCAGCGGCAGCAAGTCTCTGATATTAGCGTTAACGGCAGAAGCTTGCCGAATTGTATTTAATAGTAAATGTAGCTTTTTTGCTTCCTTCCCCACTACCTTCAATTCTTGCCGCTGCCTTTGCGGCATTTTGACCAACCAACCGCCCGACTGGCTGCTTGAAACACTAAAGTATATTACATTTGTTTTATATGCATTATTGTATGTACACTTGTGTGTATGTGAGACTGTCTGTATCTCCAAGTGCTTCGGTATTCACGTCTACAGCAACAACGCTCGGCTATATCAACTTCAATCCAATTAAATGCTGATTCTCAAATGACCTTCAATTCATTTTAAGTGTCGTCCACTTCTACCTTTATCGCTTCTCTTCCTTTCGTACATAGTTTGCGCACAATTTGAAAATTGTCTTTTCCTCAAAGTGTAATTTCCTGGTTTCAACTTTCGCCTCAGCACTACTTTTAAGCTTTCGATGCGCACAAGCTTCACGTTTTCACTATCAGACCGTCTTTTAATCGCTTTTGTATATGTTATTGTTATTTAAAACTGTAAAATTTTACTTTTATTATAGCCTATGGTTTGCACAGTTTCATTCCATAGTAAAGTCCTACAGTTCTTGCTTATCTTTTGGATTTTCTTTGCCAACATTAGGCTTTGTTGCATACCGCCATCTTCAAAGCTCTTGAATGTTTTTGTCTATTATGCTTTTTGCACTCAATTCAGCTGGTTGTAGTTTCTGCACCCAAAATGTAGGCTAAGAAAATTCATATTTGCTCAAATAATGAAAATTGATATTGAAGTGCAGAAGCATTTAAGTCCTTTTGCCATTTCACATTTTATATTCAATGTTTAATTAAACTACGTATTTAACACATTTAATTTAAGTCCTATACTACCTCTTTCTTGTTATTTGAAACCTAAAATTAAAGAGAGGTTAAGTAAACTGAAGTAATTTTCCAATTGCCTCAGTAGCAGTAAAATCACATTTTTACTATTGGGAGACTCTTTTATAAATTATAAGACTTATATTTAGTACTTACAGAGCTCAATCGAGCAGGTTCAATCTTCTATAAGAGTTTACAGCTGCTGACTTATGCCGATGATATTGATGTTATTGGCCTCAACATCCGCGCCGTTAGTTCTGCTTTCTCCAGACTAGATAAGAAAGTGGGTCTGGTAGTGAACGAGAGCAAGACGAAATATCTCCCATTATAAAACAAACAGCCGTCGCATTCACGACTAGGCTCCCACGTCACTGTTGGCAGTCATAATTTCGAAGTCGTACATAATTTCTTCTATCTACAAACCAGTCAGCCCCGATCAAACGCAGATTAACTCTTGCCAACAGATGTTGCTCGGATTGAATAGGCAATTGAAAAGTAAAGTCCTCTCTCGATGAACAAAACCAAACTCTATAAGTCACTCATTATTCCCGTCCTGCTATATGTTGCAGAGGCTTGAACGATGACAACAACTGATGAGTCGACGTTGCGAGTTTTGGAGAGAAAAGTTCTGCGAAAGATTTATGGTCCTTTGCACGTTGGCCACGACGAATATCGCAATGGATGGAACGATGAGCTGTACGAGATATACGACGACTTTGACATAGTTCAGCGAATTAAAAGACAGCGGCTACGCTGGCTAGGTCATATCGTCCGAATTGACGAAAACACTCCAACTCTGAAAGTGTTCGACGCAGTACCCACCGTGGGAAGCAGAGGAGAAAAAAGACTTCCACTCCGGTGGAAGGACCAAGTGGAGGAGAACCTGGCTTCGCTTGGAATCTCCAATTGGCGCCACTTTGCGAAAAGAAGAAACGACTAACGCGCTGATGTTAACTCGGCTATAATCGCGTAAGCGGTGTCTATTTACAATTTCTGGCTGCTTGTCGCAATGTATTTGTTGAAGACGCCCCCGCTCAGTTGCACTGCCTCGTCCATGTCGGGAGAGCGATCGCTTTTTCGAAGTTTTTTTTCGAACACCACTAAATATTGATTGGCAAAACGTTGCGCTCTTTCTTCTTTTGCGACATCTCATCCGATCCAGACGTGGCAAATGCGATTCCAAATTTTTATAATAAAATTATATGTCTTGTGTGGAATCATTTGCGCCGTTTATTTTCCAGCGGCCAACCACAACTACGGAACGAGCCACTCTTGGTCATTCAGCTGGTTGTAGTTTCTGCACCCTCATGTGCTTTTCTTTCGGAAACGGAAATGGGAAATGATGGATATTCAATGGCAGAACATTTAGCATTTAGAGGCGTGAATATCGAAGTTAACAACACATCAAAGTCGACAACATATGGATCGTACCATGTTCGCCACTTTTGTCTAATTCACATTCAAAACTCATGTCAATCTTGAATATTGCAGATTGGTGAAATCGATCAAATACCTTTGCAAGTACGTCACCAAAGAAAGCAACATAGCGGTTATTGGCCTTGAACAATATGAGATCAGCAGTATCAAATGGGTCGATATGTGAACCGCAATAAAGCGCTTTGTAGGATATTTACTTTTGTAAATCATGAAAGTTTTCCGACTGTTGTGCGTCTCGCGGTTCAACTTCATTTAAGTCATTGCGTAATGTGAATGGTACAGTGTGTGCAACTTTTTGAGAAGCATGCCAGCAGTTGCGTTTGCTGGAACATGCTAATCGCTGGAAACAGACGAAGGACAATGCAATAGTTACTTCGCATTCCACTGAAGTTCGCATAGTTTTCGCGAAGATCATTTCGACATATCAGCCTTCAAATTCGCGTTAATTATGGGATACGAAATAATGACATTGCCGATGACATTTTACATTGTATTCGCTAAGAATTGGAAATGGGAAAATTTCGGTTGATACTTCCAGTGATTTGATATCAATTTCACATCCCTTTTGTCAATTCACTTCAACGGAAGATGAACTCTTCACGAATGTTTATCCGCACATTGGCAAAATTATCGTAACTGCAATTGCTTGAGTGCACGCGCAATTTTAGTTGTCAAAAATACCGATGTTAATGACTTAAACTGGCAGATCCAAAGTCAAATTTCGGGAGGTTTGCGCTCATATAAATCGATCGATCGTTTTAACAAGAAAGACGAAACCGTAAATTATCCAGTGGAATTTCCAAATTCTTTGGAGAGCCTTGGTATGCCCCAACATCATTTGCGTCTCAAAGTTGGATCTGTCATTATTAGGTTTCACAATATTCATGCGCCGAAACTGTGTAATGGAACCCGACTGATTATGACGCAGTTATCGAATACAAGGGACAGCCATTTCATTTCAAACGTATTCAATTTCCAGAGAAAATTGGCCAGATATTTGTGGCGTGTTGACGAGTTGGAAACCCATCATCTTTCTATATTTACGCACCAGAACAGAAATCAAAAAAATTATGTTTATTAAGAAAAATCGAAAATAAATCATTTTCGACACAATATAATTTAAACTTTTTTTTTCATTTCAAAGCATATAATTTCACGCAGGACAACGGCTGCGGGGTCAGTTAGTTTGTTATAAATATTTTTGTCATCGCGCTTTTTACTTTTATTATTTAACATTTTTTAAATTTTTGTTTAAAACTGTTTTTGTTCATTATGACTTGTAACTTTCCGAACTGCTCTGTGAAAGGCGAGTCGGAACGCTTTGTTTCTTGTTGGCTTTGTGATGGCTTGCCCATCTTAAATGTGCTGGACTGACAGGTAGGATTTTGGATTCCATTCTTGACAGTAAGGGCTTACGCTGTTATTGCTTGAAATGCAGACCAACTGAAATTGAATTGTTTAAAGTTTTTAAGCAGGCGCGCAATGGTTTCAAGGAGATTGGTCGAGAGCTTAACACCCTTACTGAAAAATTTAGGCGTTATGAAACGCTGCTTCAAGCATTTCAATGCCTAAATACTCGGGATGAGAATCCAAAAGCTAAACGAAAACGTCCGTCTATGGAAGATACCACTGTGTCTTCCTTAAAAAGAATGCCCCCATCCGCTATTGACCTCATAAATCTTGTATCCCCTTGTCCTCAAGGAGAGAAGGTTCCGTCTACTCAGGACACAGAGAAAACTGTTACTGAATACGGTAAGCGGAAAACTTCTCAAGATTTGCCTCCAAATACCTCCAAGTCAGCTAATAAAAACTTAGTGGTAATACCGCGGGAAAAAAGCAATTCTTATCAGAGAGACTTGCTGCGGATACCACAGTCGAGGATATAAACAGTTACATCTCGTCGAAATTAAAAACGGTAGAAACAGACATCCGTAAATTTAATTTATCGACGTATCCGCTGACAATTTTCAATTGATACTTGACAACTCATTCTGGCCATCTGGGGTCTTTGTGCGCGAATTCGAGCGCAAACGTGATAAGCCCCCTGTAGTTATCACTAAAATGCCAAGAAATCCCGTTGATACAAAAAACTAATTAACAATTATTCGCTGATTATTTATTATCAAAATGTTAGAGGGCTTAATACAAAACTTACTGATTTGTATCTAAATAGCACTCATTGTAACTTTAAAATCATTGCTTTGACAGAAACTTGGCTAAAGCCCCACATTTTTGATAACGAAATATTCAACAGCGAATTCGAAATCTTTGGATATGACCGGCTGAACAGAAAAGGAGGTGGTGTCTTGTTTGCTGTTCATTCTTCAATTCTATCTGAAGAAGTCGATGTTCCGCATGCAGACTTCATTGAATTTAAGTACATTCGTATTTGCGTTAATAGTAGCCATATCTACTTAACATTGTCTTATATACCGCCTCACTCGGACGTATCTGTATATATGCTGTATGCTTCATTAATAAGTAATGTTTTCTCAATGGTTAATGATACTGATTCCATGATTGTTTTGGGAGATTTCAACTTACCGTGCGTATCATGGAAATCTAGTGATGATCACACCATCCCTATTAGTACTCGTTCATGTTTTAACGAGTTCTTAGATGAAATGTCGGAGTTGGGTCTTAACCAAATTAATTTAATTTCAAACGAGTTTGGTAAGCTCTTAGATCTAGTTTACGTCGATAACGCTTCAATGTTCTCTGTTGTCCGATGTGATCCTTTGGTTCGGCTAGAGGACACGTATCATCCTGCTTTGGAAATTAACATCGAAATCATAGCCAACTTTGCTTATAATAATACACAAGACTCTTGTTTTCGGTTCAACTTTGCGAAAGCTAATTTTAAGAAGATTAATTACAAACTTTCTAAAATAACTTGGCCAGATTACAGTGGCAACATTGAATTTAGTGCTTCCCACTTTAATGAAACTATTGTAAACTTATTTGAAAAATAAGTTCCAAAGTGTGTTGTTACTCTAAAAATTATTTCTAATTTATGGTTTTCGAAAGAATTATGTAAATTAAAAAATAGAAAATCCCATGCTTTTAAACTTAAAAAAAACTGGTTTAGTTGCTAACTATTTAAAATATTCTAAATTGCGTCGACAATTTGCTGAACTTAACAAAATATGTTGTAATAATTATATAAATAAAGTAAAAAATAATATTATACGTAATCCAAAATTGTTTTATGGTTTCGTCAACTCCAAACGCAGGATTTCTAATTTTCCGTCCGCTATGAGATATAAGTCTAGTATGTCTAGTGACAATCACACCATTTCTAATATGTTCGCTGAATTCTTTAGGTCCAATTACTTTCCAAAATCTCCACAAAATGTTCCGCATCAGCACAAGTTATGTCCGATTTCTGTCATTAATGCACCCACCATTTCCGAAGCAGACGTCTTAAATCAGTTAAATATGTTAGAACAATCATACAATTATGGCCCAGATATGATTCCCTCATGCTTTCTTAAGAAATGTGCCAAATATATATACCAACCCCTAACAAAACTATTTAATTCATCGCTTATGCAAGGCTTATTTCCATCCATATGGAAAAAGTCATTTATAATTCCTTTGCAAAAGAGTGGATTTAGGTCATCTATTGAAAACTATAGGGGAATAGCAAAGTTGTCTGCAATACTTAAACTTTTTGAAGCAATTATAACAGACGACATAACCTTCCGGATCTCTCCACTAATTTCTTGTTCTCAGCACGGTTTTCGTAAAGGGAAACCTACCATAACTAATTTGCTTGAATTTGTATCACATGTATCAACGGGCTTTAGGGAGAATAAGAATACAGATGTTATACACACAGATTTTAGTAAAGCTTTTGATAAAGTAAGTTTCAATTATTTTGAATAAACTTGATATTCTTGGTTTTCAACCAATATTTCTAAAATGGGTTGCTTCTTATCTTAGTAATAGAATTCAACAAGTCATATTTAAAGATACTTTTTCTGACATAATCAATGTTCCTTCAGGCGTTCCTCAAGGTAGCCATCTTGGTCCAATTCTGTTCTTGTTATTTATTAACGACATATCATCTGTTGTTAAGTTTTCAAAAGTTTTATTATATGCTGACGATGTAAAACTTTTTAAAACATATACTTCAAACAGCGAAAGATGTCAGTTGCAAACAGACTTAAACAACCTAGTTTCTTGGTGTGATAGAAATGACATGCCATTGAACCTTAAAAAATGTAAAACGATGTGCTTTTCACGTAGAGCTGTTGACCCTACCTCATACGCAATACAAAACTTTAGGTTGGAGCAAGTATGCAGTTTTGTTGATCTGGGAGTAACTATGGACCCCAAACTCAATTTTAATCTTCACGTATCTTCCACGGTTTTTAAAGCTAAAGGCGCTCTTAGTTTTGTTAAACGTTGGTCTAAAGAATTTAGAGATCCGCTTACCACAAAAATTCTTTTTACATCTCTGGTGAGGCCTATATTGGAGTATGCTTCTGTGGTTTGGAACCCTAGTTACCAAGTCCATTCGGATAAGTTAGAGTCCGTTCAAAAACATTTTTTACTTTTTGCCTTAAATAATTTCCTTTGGGATTCCAGTTTAAATCTTCCCCCTTACATTAACCGTTTAAAACTTATAAATCTCCCGACACTCGCTTGTCGTAGGGAGATGCTTGGTATAATATTTCTTGTAAAACTCATGAATGGGTCAGTCTGTAGCCCATCTCTCTTATCTGATATTAATTTTAACGTTCCCGCTCGCCCTACCAGGCAGTTTAGACCCTTACTTTTAAAATTTTCTAGAACAAATTTTGAGTTAAACGAACCATTCCGCCGTATATGTCATGATTTCAATTTTCATTCCAGCACATTTGATCTAACAGACTCACTCTTTCCTATTAAAAAAATTATTTTATCTACTCTTAACAAGTAACATTTAAAAATTATAAACTTTAATCTAATTCTTAATTTCGGCTGTTGAAATTTTTGTTTCTGTAGCTGAGCAGCTTAAGATCGCAACGCTTTAAACTCTCTTGCCTTTTATGACTTGGCTAATTCCGCTCGTTCGCGGATTGCGCCCCTCGCGACGCACATTGGCGTAAAATGTGTCGATTTTGGAGATTAATTCAAAAATCAAAATACAAGGTACAAGTAAATTTTTGGTATCAAACAAAAGTAGATAAAATTCTACATCACTAACTGAACAAATATTTGGCAAAAAATTTACAGTTTTCTTGTAATATTCTCTGAAAATTGCAAGTTTATTTCTTTTTGTATGCGCACAGTGATATACGTGATTTTTTTTCATTTTTCGAAGTTTTTTACTTTCTTTAACTGGACAAATCTTGAGAAAATTGTAATAGAGCCTTCTTGTTCAGGTAATTTAGTAAATACAAAAAGATTTCATTTGTGTTTTTACGAGTCTCTAAGTATTTTAATTTTTTTTTTTTGGCGAAAGCCTTAAAATATTGGGATTTCGACCTTATATGCAGGCATATAGTTGTGAGTTAAGCGGGGTAAAGCAAATCTAGTTTCATTCCTGTAATCTATGACTGTTGTAGTTTCTTTTTGTAAAAAAAAAGTTGCGCCAATACTGCGCACTTTCTCAGTATATGCATTTCTTTATGCGAACTGCCTGGTGAAATATACACGAATACGTTACGATAAGCGGCAGTTTAAATGCATAAGAACATATTCCGGATTAGTCTAAAATTCGCGTTTTACTTACATATGTATAATAATAAACATCATCACATACATTTTTGAAATAAAATTTTGATTTCTTACATTTTGTAATAATTAATTAATATGGCATAAGGTTCTTACCTAAGGTGTAGGGTATGTGTAAAATCATGATAACCGACATTGTTTTTTCCCGCGCATTTTTTATTGATATAACTTTTCGCATTTCATTTCGTATAATTTTAGATTCTCAGAGGCGCAGGTTATTTACGCCTATAGGTAAATGGATAGAAACTGACCAGATATACTAAGCAACGGGAGTAAATAAGAAAAAATAATTAAAAGACTTAATATGTAGATACTGGAGGAAAGACATAATGTTTATAAAGTTCAATACAATTTTTTTATAGTAGGGGAAGCATCGAAAGCCGGAGTGCGGAACTTTAATCCGCTAAACCTAACCTACTCCCAACTCATGGCTCTCCCACGGAACCACTGTTTAAGTATTACTTCGTGGGAGGGACAGGACATTTAAGTCTCCTCTATTGTGCGGACTGACGGACGCCTAATTTGTTCAAAAAGTCTCAGTTTTGTCATTATGGATGCTGACGCTTCGCTGGCAGCTTTCCAATTATCAGTCGACTGACCCATGAGTGTCGTTAAATTGTCTACCGTAAAACCACCACCGAGTGTGGTTTTTAGTTTTTCCCTTGTATTTGAAAATCGAGGGCAATAAAATAGTACATGCTCAGAGTGTTCTATATGCTCTGTACATGTCGGACAGTTCGGACTAATGTCATTGTGGAATCTGAAAAGGTAGCTTCTGAAGCACCCATGTCCACTAAGTATTTGAGTCAGATAAAAGTCTAGGTCTCCATGTCGTCTGTCTATCCACGAGTGGATGTCCGGTATCAGTCGGTGGGTCCAACGCCCTTTAGATGAGGAATTCCACCGCTCCTGCCACATTTTAATGCTTTTGTTCCTCTCCTCTGTCTTTGCCGATACTGTTTTAGGCGCTGATAGATGATATAAACGCTCGAGTTCATCTCCCTGGATGTCAATGGGCGGCATGCTGGCTAATACTTCAGCAGCGTCGGTTGATATTGTCCGGAAAGCACTTATTACTCGAATTGCAGAAAGCCTATGCACGGCAATTATTTGTTTAGCATACGCTTTTATATCCATTGCCTGTATCCATACTGGTGCTGCGTACAGTATTACGGAGCTCATTGCTTTCGCTAGTAAGAATCGCCGGCTGGAACGCACACAGCCTGTATTGGTCATCATTCTCGATAGAGCATTGTAAATTTTGTTTGCTTTACTGGAGGAATACTCCAGGTGTTCTTTAAATTTTAATTTAGAATCTAATATTACTCCCAGATACTTCAGCTGCGGCTGCGAGGTTATCTCGCACTCCCCTATGGTTACCTCTATTTGTTCTTCTACCTTCCTGGTGCTTATGAGCAATACTTCAGTTTTTTGCTCCGCCAGTTCCAGACTCATAGAAGAGAACCAATGCCGTAGACCATCTAAGCACTCATTGCATTTGTTTCTTAGGTCGGCTAATTGTTTGGCCACTGCTACCACCATGAGATCGTCCGCATACGCTATTAGCTTCACGTCTGTTGGTTGCTGTCTTTTTAGCACCCCGTCATACAATTGGATACAGACATAAATGTAGTAAAAAATAAACATTATTTTCAGAGATTGTAACTGGGCTGCACATAAGTAATTTGTATTTTTTTAGACTTTGAAAATATTTTGACTTTAATAGAAGTTCAACTAATAAATTCTGCCCTTAGTTCCCGTTGTGATATCAAGTCAAGGCAAATTCTAATCTTGTTCATACGTTATGGAGAAAACAAGGACCTTTGGTCCTCTGGATGACTTGGTTACTAATTTAAGGACTGCTCGCTATAGGTTCAAATTTTAATGAACTTTATTTATATTATAATTCGTAAATTTTTTAAGTTTACTGTGCTTAATAATTCATTCATTTGTGCGGAGATTCAGCATAGCTAACTTAAGATAATATAGAAAATAAATTGCAGTATTGACAACACGAAGAATCGTGGATTCCTATAATAATGAAAAAAGCTTACCTAGCGACTGTCTTTTATCGGAATTAAGTTTTAAACCTCCGAAGGTTCATTTGATAGGAAAGCTTTCTCATTGCAATAAGATGGGACTTAAATTTTTATTGAAACCTGTTGGATCACGTTAAATCGATTATCGTAATGGAAGAAAAAGGTCAGGCATTATCATTCCTATCTTGCATCGAAGCTTGAACTGCCCTTTTGCTTTCTTTGACGAGCTGCAAAAGTCACATTTAGTCTGACTGAGATTTTTGGTGCAAAAAATGTAGGAAAAGAAATAGACTGTCTTGCTCAGTATTAGCCTCTATCATCTCTGTTATGCTTTGTTCAAATGATTCGCCATCGCCAATAACAGCCTCCCGTGCTCCGAACAAACGAAAAACAATTATGGCAGTGTGGCAAGCGCTGTTGTGGTCAACGGAATCAACAATAAATGTGGTAGAATTGAGGACTTTTCGCATGCGGAAAAGAGGAAGCTGCCGAGCAATTGTGCTAATACTATCATTGTTGTTTTTGTTGTTAAACCGATTATTGAAGCGCGTTCATAACAGCAATATTACGTGCTCCATCGATTGAGAGAGCACAATACGCCTACACTCACACCCACACTTGTATATTTATTTATATAATGGATAACGGTATATTTAGGCACGTGAAGGGCGTGTGTATGTGTTGGTAGCCACAAAAACACACAGTTGTGAAAACATGCACGCGTGAGTTATGGATTAAAACGATGTTTTCTATTCTGTAGCAAGAATCAGTCTGACTCTGCCAACAGATCAGCAATTCGAGTCTGCCCCAATGTGTGGGTGTACCGCACATTCCAACAGACTCAAAATATGCTGAGTCTGCTGTTTTGGTCACGTACTGGCTGATCATGCGGTGTGGTGCACAACTGCATGCCGTCAGACGTAACCTGAGATGTAACTCGTGCATGAGTGTTTTTTTTTTAAAGTAGGGGGAAGCATCAAAAGCTGGAGTGCGGAACTTTAATCCGCTAAACCTAACCTACTCCCAACTCCAGACTCTCCCACGGAACCACCTGATTAAGTATTACTTCATGGGAGTGTTAAGACATTTAAGTCTCTTCTATGGCACGGACGCCTACTCTGATCTATATGTCTCAGTTTTGTTATGATTGAGGCTGCCGCTTCGCTGACAGCCCTCCAGGTCTCAGTAGACTTACATATGAGTGTCGTCAAATTTTCCTACCACCGAGTGTAGTTTTACGTTTTTCCCTTGTACTTATAAAGCGCGGGCAATAAAAGAAAACATGCTCAGAGTCTTCAGAGCACTCTGGACATGACGGACAATTCGGACTAATGTACTGCTGGAATCTGGGAATCTGTACAGATAGCTTCTAAAGCATCCATGTCCAGTTAGTATTTGGGTTAGGTGGAAATCCAGGTCCCCATGTCGTCTGTCGATCCAGGAATGGATATCCGGTATGAGTCTGTACGTCCACCGTCCTTTGAGTGAGGTTTGCCACCGCTGCTGCTATATAGTTAAGCTTTACACTCTCTCTCTTCTTTCTTATTTTAGGTATGGGTGCGAATGAATCTGATACTCTCCTATGGTGTTTTCCTCCACTTTTCTTGTACTTATGAGCAAGACTTCAGTCTTTTGTTCAGCCAGTTCTAAACTCATTGAGGAGAACCATTGGCGCAGACCGTTTATGCACTCGTTGCATTTGCTCCGGAGGTCATCGAGCTGTTTAGCAACTGCTGCCACAATAAGGTCGTCTGCGTATGCAACTAATTTAATAGCTTTCGTTTGGTGTCTTCACCCCATCATACATTATGTTCCATAAAAGGGGACCTAGTACCAAGTCTTGCGGTACTCCACTCGAGATAGAGTAGCTCCTGCTGCCTTCATCTGTATCGAATAAAAGTCGCCTGTTTTCAAAATAACTTATGACAATTTCCATAAGATATTGATGATTATGTTTGCCCACTTTGCAGTGTTGAAGACATTCTTCACATCCAGGGTGATCAGCGCGCAATATTTTTTTGTTCCGCCTTTCCATCGCTTGCCACTTACTGCGCATTTCGCGGTGTCAACGACTTCGTATAATGCGTCAATGGTGGACCTCTTTTTCATAAAGCCGTATTGTCGTTCTGAGAATCCGCTGGCTTTTTGGATTACTAACTCCTTGCTTTCATATACTTTGCCAATAGTGTCAAGCATGCACAGAGGTCGATATGATGAAGGTTCCTCCGGAGGCTTTTTTGGTTCAGGGAGTAGAACCAAACGCTGGACTTTCCATGGGTCGGGAAATATTCCTTCTTTTAAGCAGGCATTATACATTTCTGCAAACAATTTTAGTTTCAAAGTCATGGCTTTCTTTAATGCTCTGTTTGGTATGCCATCTAATCCTGGCGCTTTGCTGCTTTTAATTTTTCTGGTTATGGTCAATATTTCTTCTTCACTCACTAGTAGTGGTGGCTCTACGACTTCGGTTCGGGGCTTAGCATAAGGAATGGTGTGGTGTTTTGGGAACAAGGTTTCCACGATATTTCTCATAATGTATGCGCTTTTTGGTTGTTGTCCCTTATTTTTGAATTTAGACATACAGATTTTGTATGCCGTTCCCCAGGGGTCTTCGTTTGCTTCCTCAAAAAGTTTTTCAAAATACTTCTTTTTACTGCGGCCAATGGCTGATTTTAGAAGCTTCTTCTGACTTTTAAATATTTGTCTGAGACTGCTTTCATTTTCTTCCCGTTGATTACGTTGTAGGCCACGTCTAGCTGAATAGCAGAGCTTTCTAAGTCCAGCTATTTCTTCATTCCACCAATACGCTGTCTTCCGGTTGTTGTGGTGCACTGTCCTACGCATGATTGCGTCGCATGCTGTGAATAATTCTTTTCGCCCTGAGGATACCAAGTGCATGGCGTCTTCGCCTTGTATATTTGCTGAACTCCAGACCATCTCAAAAAGTTCGGCATCAAAACCGCTTTGTTTCCATGTTCGTTTTTGGCATGTGCTCCTGCTGCGGCGTTCCGTCCCTGCGGCATAAAAGACTTCAGCAATAATAGCCATGTGGTCACTATAAGTAAATATGTCCGTCATCGTCCACTTAATGCGCCTGCATCGTTGGCAAACATGAGGTGGATTATAGAGCCTTTATTTCCCTTTTGAAAAGTATTTTGCGTTCCGCTATTCAAGATCGTAAGATTCGTTTGGCCGAGGAATTAAAGTATCAGACGGCCACGATGGTTTGTGCGCCTACTACCTCAAGCGGTCGACCACACATTGAAGTCGCCTGCGATTATAACTGGCGACTTGCCTCTGGTTTCTAGAGCAAGTTCCAGGAGGAAGTCTTCAAAATCTTTAATTGAGGCACTGGGAGGAGCATAGCAGCTAACAAAGTATATGCCTCGTATATTTGCCCATGTTATATAAGTTAAATTTGCGAAGTTGTGAAGAGTTGAAGACGAGAATTGGGCGTGTTTAAGGAAGGACCATAATTGTGAAGAACGCTTCTTTGCCAAGTAATTGTTGAGTTTGGGTTTGGTTGAAAGTTCATTCAATACTTTAAGAATTTTGTTCTTTCTATGCATTTATATAAAATACTAAAATGAGAAAAGTGCTGACTCTTTTAGATCTGAACTAAAATTAGAACGGACAGTTGCTCAAATTGAGCCAAATATCGTACAGCTAAAGCTGATCCTAAAAGAATTATGCAATGATAATTGTAAAATTGGTTCCCGTGTATAAAAAGTTTTCCAAGAAGAAAATCATTGATCCCTTAATATAAGAAAGCCTTCATTACACAAAAAAATCAAACATGCTTCAGTCGTAGGAGAGAATAGCTGTGAAGACCAGGTAAACGGGAAGCTGAAAAAAATATTCAAATAGTGCAACTAGTCCATCAGAAAATCGTTCTCTGACATTTAGCGAGGTAAAAGAGCCTTCACCAGGTGAAATGTCGTTGTGAAGGGTGTTTTACCCATAGCATGGCTAAGTTAGACACATGGTTAAACGAGTTCAATCCTATTTTAATCATGTTAAAAACACGCCAGATTATTTCCTTTTACAATGTTTGAATTATACATCAATTTAGATATTTCATTTAACACAAATATATGTAGTAAAAGTATAGCCTTGAAGAAAAACGAGCTGAAAGATATAAGTAATTGTTAATACTCAGAAATTGCAAACATCTCATGATTTTCTGCAGATGTCAGAAAAATAACGCACTCAAGTCTAGGGCGATCGTAAAAAATCGTTCCTAAGTGATAAGCACCGTAAGGCTCGGCTATATTCGCCTAAAACCCCACAAACAATTTCCCATCGATGATGGGAAGAAAGTTACTTGAGGCCGATGAACCCCAAATTGATAAAATCAGACATGGATTGATATCCAGGTTGGTGTACAAGATCGCAACTTAGGCCTATGAATGAAATTTGGAGATGGTTCGCTGATGGCTTAGAAGTATTTTAGCGGAAATGTGCTGGTTGTACTTCGGCGGAGGACTCATATCTTCCAAGTTTGAATATATTTTTGACTCGTACGCCGATAAGAAGATATTTTCATAAAGGATAACGATCCGAAACATCCATTAATCCCCTTATTTGAAACCCATTAAGGAGCTTAGGCCGTTTCAAAGGGAAATTCTTGTTGAAAAAGATGCTGCAAAGACTGTAAATGTATTGTAGAAGCGGGCTCTATTTGCATGGCAAAATAATGTATAAGCGCTAATATTTTAGAGAATATCATAAATTGAATATATGTATGTATATAATGTATTAGGTTGTCAAAAAGTCTTGCGGTATTTTCGCTAGTTGGCGCTGAAAGCGCGTACTTCTAGTTTTATTCGTCGCATCGGATCATGCAATATCTTTTTGGAAAGCTCATTTCACGCGCTAACACGTGTTTGATTGATTGACGTTTCTTTTAAGTCGTTCGTAAGTTATAGCGTCGCACATATGGAGCAAAATAAAGAGAAAACATGGCATATTTTACAGTACTACTACGATAAAGGCAAAAATGCATCTCAAGCCGCCAATAAAATTTGTGCTGTTTATGGACTCATGCGGCGGTCACATAGTTATTAACGTGTCATTCACTTAACTTTTGAGTCAACGGACAAACCTGTTCGCACATATATTTTTTTTTAAATTGACTATTTTCAAATAATTAAGTTTAAATTTCTGAATTAAGTTGTTGGTTTCGAAAGCAAATATTATCGAATTTATAATAACCTTTACAAATACAAAAGATTTCTTGCAAAAACTGTAATCGTTCAGTTTGTATGGCATCTCTACGAGTATAATATAGAGACTCAATTGGTTGCGCCTAGCCATGCCAAATTTTTTGAAAATATCTCGTGAAATGAAATTGTTTTGTTATTTGCACTTTATTCCTATCGTTTACAATCAGAACCGTCTTGTATTAGAAATTCCTAAAATTGAGTAAGATTTCAGTACGTGTGTTTTTGAATTTAAACCTGTTAATTTTGGTCGGAATGCAGAGCAGTGTAAGAAATTTAAAGCAATAACTCAGCTCAACCAACAAGTTACTTACTTTCAACAACATATTTAGCGAGCTGCAAAAGCTCAGTCAATCGATGCTTGCGGTAAGCAACGGAGTCAATATGATTCTTTGAGTGACTAAACAAGTGTGAGCATGGCAGCGTGGCTGAAAGTGTTTCGCGAGATGAAGTGTTATGTGAAGTGTTTCTTTCTTATGCGTGGCACGCAGCTAATCGAAAGTGGATAAAGTTTATCATTTCTTGATGTTATAAATAAGTTGCTAACGCGCTTTACGCCACTGCAAGCAACAACAGAGGCGTTAAAAATGGGCCACACACATTCATAACTAAGCGCATAAGTTATATGCATAATTACATGAGCAACTTTTATTTAAGGTTTCATGTGCGCAGAATAAACGAACATTTGATATAGGAAATATTATTCGACAAACTACCGACTTATATAGCACAGTCCGTACGTCCATCCCTTCCACCACAGCTGGGACGCAAATAAGCATACAAAACCGTCCAGATTGTTTATCAAATATTTGCAGATTTAATTTATTTAACTTTTATTTTTATTTGACAGCTTTGAGTTAGGTTGCAACGTCAAATTCGAGAAATTTTGAATTTTCTGGGTTTTAGTTTTTGCATGGTTTTACTTATTATCGTCCTTAGCTAATATAATCAATTTTATTAAAAAAAATTCGAATTTCAAAAAAAGGCACGAAAATCTTGTTTTTTTTCGTTAAAAATCGTTTAAAAAAATATGAAAATATTTTCGAAAACACACAATTCTGGCAGGGACGATGACTATAAATGAGTAGAAGAACATATGTAAATTTTAAAGCAATCGGTTAAATACTTTATTTTTTAGGACCACAAAAGTTTCAGAAAATGATGATTCTAGAAAAATGCGTTTAGAAACGTAGCAGCTGCAGACTTGCCATGGCACCTGGTAGACAGTCGCATACGACACGTCGGCGACTATGAGCTGTAACTTATCAAATATTATGACTTTCGGTCTGAATTTTTCACAGCATGTGAAAACATAGGTTTTACTGCCAAAATAAAAAAAAAAGGTGCGTGGAGTCCCTACGCGCGGATGAAGTTATACTTCTTAGTGATATTCCAAGAAATGCATATTATTTTGTATGAAAGAAATCTAGAAAACTTAAATTCACATTTTATAAATTTATTATGCACATAAAATGAAGAATAAAGCAAAGTCTAAATGAAAGAACTTTGACCAGAAAAATAGTTCTGTCTCTTCGTTGTACTTATATGTACATATATTTGCATACATTGCCAAACAAATAATGCACAAGCATACAAACATACATATGCGTACACCTATGAATATTTCACCAACAAAAAATTGATCTTCACAAGACAATATGGCAGCCAAATTGGCGAAGAACAAGTGTAGTACATTTTACAACAAAAACGATTTCATTCATGAACGCAGGCGCAAATTCCACAAGCGATCTCGCTTAATTCATAAAAACAGAGGCCGTAACATCTCCCCGAGCATGCCTTTGCCAACAAGTCGTCTTTTCGCGACGATGGCAAAAGCCAAAAATCATAAACTGCACAACTTTCTGGTGCTGCTCACAAAAATCTGCGTCGATATGTATTCACGATCATACGTATACATACATACATACATATGTATTTACGTATGTTTGTAGGCGAAGCTGCTACAGCGGCAAGGGGTGACAATCGGAGGCCATTACTTTACTTATGCCATAGAAATTCTATTGCTACGAATATGGAAATGACAACGAAATAATGCAAATATGCATATTTACTAAAGGTCATTAATTTCTTTTAAGAAATGAAAGGAATGAATGATCCTGAGAAGTATAGTCTTAACTTTTCAACGGCCAACGCAGAACATTTCAACCAAAAGGAATTTATTCATTAAAATCACCACTCAGAAGTCGTTTTATCCGTTGTAAGCGAACGATTTTCGAAGAAACATCATTTCTAATATGCCACAAGACAAAATTAGAAATGAACTTCTTAAACCTCACGCTGTCAGATAAAACGATATACCTCGTCATCGCGGGTCGATTTCCAAAAAATGTAAATGAAGACTAACTACAAAAATGATCCTGTAAAGTATAGACTTAATTTTCCAACGGCCAACGCAGAGTATTTCGACCAAAACCTTCGCAAAATAGTTGAGAATTCGCAGAAATGAAAGACAAACGATAGAAAAGGAAGCATAACTTCAATAATGCACAAGCATACAAACATACATATGCGCACATATGTGAATATGTCACCAACCAAAAATTTAAACATTGTTTTACAAAAGCAACAACAGCATAAGCATGGCAACATTGTGTTGTTCGTAAAAAAGCCGAGCTGTGCCAAAAGAAACGAACAAGCGTTCGCCGATTGTCACCGCTTCGCTTGCTGCTCGAACATCTTCGCAGACAAGGTTGCGTAGATTCATATTGAGCAAGGTTACGTAGATTCATATTGAGCAAGGTTGCGTAGATTCATATTGAGCAAGGTTGTGCAACCTTTTCCGAACTCGTATAAGAAGTATAACTTCAAAAAAATCGATTTTTCGAAGTGATTACATGAGAATACCCCCTTAAATTGACTGATATTTTGAACGCAACCTCGTTAGATTGTCTAATACATTATTGATGTTTTAGTAGAAAATTATTAGTTGCTGGTTTTTATTCAGTAGCAAGTTGTGTAAAGATGTTTCTGGCTGCAAATTCTGTAATTATAAATATTTTAAAGATTTACGTATGCATTGATTTTAGTGCTTCGAAGATTTATGTTTGATTATGTGAAAGTATTTTAAGGAAAGGCTAAGCTATTTGGCGGTTCTTAAGGACTCCTTATTTGCTAGACAACATCACTAATTCAAAAAGGTCTGAATATACAAGTATGTATCTAATACATGAAAACGTTGAAGGAGATCAAAAATGACAAGGAGTATTTCGAATCTTTACATAGTCTGTATTTAGTGGTATTAACAAATATTACTAACATATCAGCAAACGTACTTCTTTTGGGAACGGGCAGGATCATAAAAGCTCAAATTACTGATCGAATAGCTTTTTTCATTTGATAGTAGAAATTTAAAGATAGTTTCCCATTTCCCAAACCGAACACTCTCTCTGCTGGATTGCCATAGTTTAGCTTGAAAATAAATCAGAAGCAAGCAACCATATTCAGGATTAATGGATTTATAGTATTTTCGCATAGCTCTTCACTATGTAACTCTCCGAAAATGTATTTGTACATACATATAAAGTATTATGAACTGAGTACGTTTTTGTCTTCTGGATCTGTGTGTCCATCTGACTGTCTGTATATGGGCGAATTATTAATTTTATTATTTTTAATTTAATATTAGTTTTATTTTCCAAAGAAATGTTCTGTATCTACCACAATTATTTATTATTTCTTTCCTTATCCTGTTATAATGCGATGGAAAAGAATGGGTAAAATTTGTATATCAATTTATAATTTGTATCATCAGTCATATATACATATATATATTTTTTTATTTTTAAATAGGGGAAGCATCAAAAGCCGGAGTGCGGAACTTTATTCCGCCAAACCTAACCTATTCTCGACTCCAGACTCTCCCACGGAACCACCTGATTAAATTTTACTTCGTGGGAGTGATAAGACATTTAAGTCTCCTCCATAGCACGGACTGACAGACGCCGACTCTGCTCTATATTTCTTAGTTTTGTCATGATAGAGTCTGCCGCTTCGCTGACAGCTTTCCAGTTCTCAGTGGACTGACCCATGAATGTCATCAAAGTTTCCACCGTGAAACTACCCCCGAGTGTAGTTTTAAGCATTTCTCTTGTACTTAAAAAGCGAGAAAAATAGAAGAATACAAGCCCAGAGTCTTCAAAACAATCTGAACACGTTGAACAATTCGAACTAATGTCATGCTGGAATCTGTACAACGATCGCTCCTCGAATAGATATCCGGTATGAGTCTGTAGGTCCACCGTCCTTTGAGTGAGGTTTGCTCTTGGTGCCTTCATCAGTATCGAATAATAGTCGTCTTTTTTCAAAATAACTCAATAATGTATGTCATTATTTAAGGCATTCTTCATATCTAAGGTGATCAGCGCGCAATATTTTTTTTCGCCTTTCCATCGCTTACACTTACAGCGCATTTCGCAGTGTCAACGACATCATATAGTGCGTAAATGAAAGGATTCATAAAGTCGTATTGCAATTCTGATAATCCGCCGGCTTTCTGGATTGCTAACTTCAAGCGGTTCTTACTCTGCTTTCGTGCAGTTGCCAATAGTGACAAGTATGCAGAGAGGTCGATATGATGAAAGTTCTTTATGATGCTTTTCTGGTTTAGGAAGTAGAACCAACCGATGAACTTTCCATGGGTCGGGAAATATTCCTTCTTTTAAGCACGCGTTGTACATTTTTGCGAATAATTTTGGTTTCAAAGATAAGGCTTAATTTAAGGCTCTGTTTGGTATTCCATCGAATCCATGCGCTTTGCTGCTTTTAATTTTTCCAGCTATGGCCAATATTTCTTCTCCACTAACTACTAGTGATGGCTCTACGACTTTGGTTCGAGGCATGGCATAAGAAATAATGTGTTGTTTTGGAAACTAATTTTCTACGAAATTTCTCATAAAAGATGCCCTTTTGGGTTGTTGTGGTTTATTTTTGAATTTTCATACCAGTCATATATGAGTGTATGCGTTTGTATTTGTTAAAAAAAATATAAGTTTTAAAAATTCTCTGAATGTGTTGGAGCTTTGGTAGGCGTTACTTGCTATCTTTGTCATTAAATAAAGGTTAATAAATTTTAATGGAAAACCTGATATATGTATATCGGACATCGCTACTGCTGATTTTCAGACTTTAAGTGAGAACTATCATATTAACAACTTTCTCCTACTCCCTTTAAATACAAAATTAATAAATCGCATGCTCTGTTAAAGTGTAGTATAGTATAGAAGTAGAGTAGTTGCTTATCTAGGCCACAACAATTCCAATAACCTATTTAACGTGTCTGTTTGCTGCTTCACAGTTAATTTTGCTGCAGTCTAAGTAGTACTCTAATGTTTTTTTTTTGCATGCCTTTTAATAACTCTTATTACATTTTAATACTCTCTTTTACTGCCGTTTCCTAGTGCTTGTAATAGTTCTTTTTGAATTTTTTGCCGCCAATACACGAGCACGTTTAAGTCTATAGCTGTTTGCGAGTATACGCGAAAGTGTGTGTGTGTGTGTCTCGATTTCTTGCTTTACTCACATTCCATGCACCATTTGTTCGTGTAAAATTTCATACAATTGAATGCATTTGCAGAAGGTTGCGTATACGCCCTGTATGCTGAAATAATTTTTCTTTTGTTTTGCTACACTCTGCCCTACCTTGCACATCTTCTGCTGCTATTCTCTTTCGTTACTTGCGCTACTTTTTCCGTGTGAAAAGTCAAACGTTTTAGTTTTCACTCAACTCTTATCAAGTGAGCTCGAAGCGCACAAGTACTTTGCTGCAGCACATACGGATATACACATATATACTCAAGAATGAACAACTGGAATATTCATGTCCTGAAAACCATGACAATCATGAATCAGGCACACTGTCATTGATATGGATTGGGTTTGTATGTATGTAGAAGTGTGTGCGCAGCTACAAAGGTTGCATAGTTAAGAGAAATAATAACAAGTGTGAAGAGGCACAGGGAGAGTGGCCACACTTTGATTAAAGGCAAACGAGATTACAGCAAAAATAAAACAACTTCTAAATTTGTTTGCATTCTTATGGTCTTGCTACCTCACACACAAACAAACTCTCGCGTACATATGTATGCAGATATGTAAATAAGTAGAAATTGGTACTTAAATTTGTTTTAGACTCTAACTCTACCTGCACTTCTAGGCTTTAGTCGGAAATGATTTTAATTAAGAGACTCTTACAAATGAAAATATGAAGAATTTATAGTAAATTTTAAAATTATGTATTTTAATTACTTTTATTGACTTTAGAAATGTACACCTAAGATTATTGTACACTTATTTGCCAGTAAAAATATTATTAACATACCTAATATATATATATACTATTGTAGGTATACTAGTTTCTTATATATACTTGCATGTTCGAAATGAAATGTAAAGTTTTCAATTTCTAATTTTTAGTCCCAAACGTCTAGAATTAAAAATCTACTAGTCCCAACATCGGGATTAATTTTGTATCCCAACTTTTTGAATTAAAAAATTCGCCATTCTTCTCTAATGATTTATTAAATATTTTAGTTAATTGTTATGATGGTTCTTTAACTGGGTAACACTAAACCAAGGTGATCCAACGGAGTAAGAGAATGGAGTAACCAAAGCGAGAGAAGATCAAAAGCCTTTGGGTACGAGTAAATTATCACCTGATTTCTTATGAAATAATTAATATTTGCATATATACTATATATTAGGTCTACAACTTTGCTTCCGCGGTTGTTTTTTATAAATTTAAGGCTTTATTGTATAAAAACGGTTGCAAAAATGTCCAAGTATCAATCCAATTTTTGACTTCTTCATAAAAACTGAAGTGCTCATTAGCTAGACCGTGTGCCATCGATCGGAACAAGTGGTAGTCAGATGGAGCAACATCTGGAGAATAGGGCGGGTTGGGGTAAAATCTCCCATTTCAGCGTCTCCCAATATTTTTTGACCACCTTTGCGGCGTGAGGCCGAGCATTGCCATGCTGGAGAATGACTTTATCGTGTCTTTCGTCGTACCGTTTTTCTTTTACTCCTCGGCTCAAACGCATCAATTGCGTTCGGTAACGATCTCCTGTGATGGTTTCACTTGGCTTTAGCAGCTCATAATATATCACCCCCAGCTGGTCCCACCAAATGCAGAGCATGACCTTGGCGCCGTGAATGTTCGGTTTTGCCGTCGACGTGGAGGCATGTCCAGGCTTTCCCCATGAATTTCATTGCTTAGGATTGTCGTAGTGGACACATTTTTCGCCGCCAGTTACAATGGGATGTAAAAATCCCTTTCGGTTGCGCCTTTGAAGCAGCTGTTCACATGCAAAAAAGCGCCGTTCGACATCTCTTGGTTTCAAGTAAGGAACCCAGTTTCCTTGTTTCTGAATCATTACCATGGCTTTGAGGCGTTTTGATACGGCTTGCTCTGTGACTTTCAACGATTCGGCCAATTCCTCTTGGGTTTGAAACGCATCTTGGTCGAGTAATGCTTCAAATTCAGCATCCACGAAAATCTTCTCCTTTCCACCACCATGCCGGTCTTCGACTTCATAATCACCATTCTTAAAACATTGAAATCATTCGCGACATGTTCTTTCACTTAGAACAGCCTCACCGTACCTATCCGAAAGCATTCGATGTGCCTCAGGCACACTTTTCTTGGAATTAAAAAAGAAAAGCAAAATTTCTCGAAAATGTCAAGAATTCGGCTCAAAAAGTGACATTTTAAGTTGAGAATAAGTTTGGGATGCAAACAGATCTCTACAAATATTTTGTTGGGTTAGTGTTGACACAAATGTCCAGGATCGATATAAAATGATTTAGTCGGCCAGTGCTTGACCTTGAGACATCTATTGGAAAACGGCGGAAGCAAAGCTGTAGACCTAATATACCAGAAGATCGGGAGCCTTGCTGATATGGCATTGATTTTTGTTATAAAAAATTATTTTTACAGTCATCATAACATTTAGAAGTAAAGACAAGAGCGTTGTTGCTGGTATAAGAATCAAAAGGAAATCAAGATTTTATCAGTTAAACATGGTGCATTGAAAGAAAAACCAATAAAATAATCTGTATGTATATTATACATAAATAATAAGAGGTATGATGGGTGTGACCGAACATTTCATACTCTTTCAACTTTTAAAGATTAAAGCAGGGGTAATAACTTCATTCATTTACTTATTCCAAAAACAAATACACGCTGTCTGAATTTTATTAAGATAACTCAAATAGTGGGCGATATATGTAGGATTAATTTTAAATAAAAAACACCGTGTTCTTATATTCAATTTGGTTTATTCTTCAGTTTATTCGCACTTTAATTTCACGCGGCGGCGTGACCGTTTTACACAACGTTTTCTTAACCCCCTATTCTTGTCGACCACACTTGACGACTGATACTTGAACAATGAATCTTAGTTTCTAATATAAATGGACGATCAATATTGACCGTTAGTTACATAAGTTGTTTTTCCTTCAACCCAAACTTTTCGTCCTGACGAAGCATATCTGTTAGTGGCTTCGCATTAACTGCATAATTTCGGGTGAAACGCCTGAAGTATGAAGTTAAACCTAAAAATCGTTGTAATTCTTTCTTACTAGTTGGTACTGGAAATGCCCTGACTGCCTTTGTCTTCTCTTCTGAAGGCAAAATCGCCCCGTTCTCCACAACGAACAATTAAACAATTAATCTTTCTCTTTAGAATTTGGCATTTCTTCCATCTAATGGCAGACCGTTTTCACTTGCATGTCTTAATACCTTTTCCAATTTCTCTCGGCCTTCGATATCATCCTTGGCGGGAATGACGATATCGCCCATGTATATTATGACTGTTCCATCCGCAAGCATGGAATATTGCTCGTATGTATCGACAAAATACCGCCGGCGAATTATTAATACCAAATGGCGCAAAACAAAACTCATATTGGCCGTTCTGAGTTACGAAAGACGTGGATTTGCGAGACCCTGGTTCTATTGGCACATGATGGAATCTGTTCTTCAAGTCCAATGTGGTGAAGACCCTTGCACCCTGCAATCTGTCTAATGCTTCGTCCACCACTGTCATTGGAAAATTTTCCCTGACTATTTTCTCGTTTATCTTGCGATAGTCACAACAAAGCCGTTTTGCTCCATTTTTCTTTGTAACTAACACAACTGGCGAGGCGTATTCCGACACACACTCTTGAATGATACCTTCTTTAAGCATATGCTCTACCTCTTCATCAATACATCTTTGATCCGTCTGCGACACTCTACGTGGCCGCTGAAATATCGGTTTCTCATCCTTTAATAACAATTTCATCTGTACTGGCGTTTTACTCGACTTCCTAGGATAATAGCTATTAATCCAACTGCTAACTACTTTAGCCTCGTCTATCGGTAGATGCGATAGATCCACTTTATCTGACTCCTCAGACATTGCCGTTTCTATTGAACACAATACCCTGAATTTTTTGCTTAACCCATTGTCATCCATGACTTCCGACCTCGTTTCTAATACCGGTCCGGTAATGTCCTTTTGTTCCTTGAAAACTTCAACTTGACTATTCCCATAGTCTCTTAACTCACGGTGAGTTGACACAAACCCTTCAACATCACTGCATGCACCCTGGTGGGCTGACCCAAACTCTTCAGCTCCACCACACGCCAGAGATCTTCCCAATCCCTGCGTGCTTCGCTGCCTCCTCAGCAGTCCTCACAAGTTTCCTGAACTCAACACTACCTTCTCTAAAAACTAACTCAACATCGCGAAGTACATCATTTCCAATTATATAATTACATACGGAATATCACTTTCCCTAACCAAGTGAAATGTTACTTTTAATGACAACCCTTCTATTGAAATATCGGTCGTAAAGCTGCCTAATGTCGTAAGCACGCCTTTACCTACACCGAACAATTTTTGCTTTTCTCCAATTAGCTTTATATCTCCTAACATCACTAAGGTATCGTACCTCATGATACACACGATACACCCTGTAACCACTAGTGCACGGAAGGTAAAACCATTGATAGTTGCATCAACGAAGATCATTCCGCCTTTTCTGGTGCACGTTTCTACGTTGCGATCAATTGTATTTACCCGTTCACTTTTTATTATCTTGATGAGAATAATGCCCTTAAAGCAAACGACATTACTAGACCTAGCCTCCGGACAGGCTCTTGCTATATGACCTTCCTTGTCACACTTAAAACACTTCTTTTTCATCGATTCCTTACTCTCTGTAGCGAACCCTTCCACGTATCCTTTGCCTACTGTAGTTTGTACACTTCTAACTTTCTCGTATATGCGGATTTGTTCTTTCAATTTGCCCACCGTTTTCGCTTGATATAACATACTCTTATATGCCTTATCGTCTGGTATGCCATCCATGAAATACTCTACTACGCTTCTTTCATCTAAATAGATTTGCTTCCCTATTTCTAAAATAACATAAAGGTATTCTTGAAAAATTTCTTTTGGTTGTTTACGCCGGTTTCTTAATATTCGATGCACTTCAGACGCACATAATTTTTGACCAAACTCGTCGATAAGAGAACGTTTTAAACTAGCCCAATCTCTTACTCCTATTAATCCACGTACAAACAATTTTGCTGCTCCCTGAAGTAGTTGTTTAGCGTATACAAATCGTTCTAAATTATTCCAACCGACCGTGTTAGCCATATCATCAAATTCCTCAACCCAGTGACGAACATCGCAAGTATCATCACCAAAAAAGTCTGAAACACTGTCTTTAATGTCACGCAACGAAAATGACACCCTTTGCGAATTCGATGGGGCAGCATTTACGTACAACGAATTTTCCGATTCGTCGTCGCACCCCCCTTCATCTTGATCATCACCAAAAACTAAATGTTGTAGCAAACGCAGTTGCAACTCCTTTTTCCTACCCGTAACGCACAACCCTAATTCTCTTAGTTTTTCTTTTAACATCTCTACCGTCATTGCCCTAATGGTTTCAGCGTCCATCTTACAAATTTATTTTTTCTCTTCACTCTTATAAAAATTCAAATTACGGTTACGCTTTTACAAATTTAATTCTGATTCTTAAAGCAAATGTACATTTTGGTTTTGCTTACGAACTGAAAGCTACACATTCTAGTACTACATTACATCGCAACTGAGTGCAAATAACACACTCTTCTACTCAACTAACTACAAAATCATTATAACTTATCTTAGCTCCCGTTACTCTGCTGCCATTGTTCAGCTTCCTTCGTGCGCCGCCTACTGCTACGATGCTTTGCTGTCTGCTGCTGTTGCGTTGTTCTACTGCTAGCTGTTGCGTTGCTCTGCTACTTAGGCTTTGCTAGCGCGTCTTATGCGCCCGTCTACGGTTTTGCACTGTTATACAAATTTCTAGAAACTGTGCTGACTGCCAGTTATAGCGTACTGGGTACAGTCGCGCACTCAGTACGGTTTTTTGCTTTTACGCCGTTATACAAATTTGTCAGGAACTTGGTCCGTGCAACCTTATGCACCGATTCACAATTTTACTGGAAAATGCGTTTACTGCCCGCGATATCGAGCTGGGTACAGTCACTTGCAAATTACCAGAATTCACTACCGCACTGTTAAGTTTTAGGTTCTTTGTACGTATATTGTCGTACACTTCAGTACTTTGAACTACTCTCACTAACGCAACTTTCCGACCGTTCCAAAAAAATCTCTAAATTTCTTTCCTTATCACTGTTCAATTGGTATTATGTGCTCTTAAGGCATTGCACATCTCACTACCAATACACTGTTCTATGCTGACCACTGTTAGCGCACTGGTACAGCCACTTGTCCGATCGCAATCTTGCTGTTTCTAACAGCCACTCACAAAATGTCAAATTCACAAAAATTGTTTATTTCCAAAAAAATGTTTTTTTAATTGTTTGTATAACCGCACAACACATTCCGGACCATCCCGGACGAGCCCCCAAATGTAGGATTCATTTTAAATAAAAACCACCGTGTTCTTATATTCAATTTGGTTTATTCTTCAGTTTATTCGCAATTTAATTTCACGCGGTGGCGTGACCGCTTTACAAAACGTTTTCTTAACCCCCTATTCTTGTCGACCACACTTGACGACTGACAATTGAACAATGAATCTTAGTTTCTAATACAAATGGACGATCAATATTGACCGTTACAATGATGGCTGCTGATGGACGCTTCGTCAATTAACAGCTGATTTTACAGTGTTGCCATCTGAACTACATTATTCGTTCAGTGACAACACTGCCACATGTTCTATATATTATTTATTCCTACATATATGCGGTATAAAGTCACCGGGAATATCGAAAAGGTTTAAATTGAGTATATGAGGGGTCAGGGAAGTATGGACCCGATTCAAGACATTCTTAACAAACAAAATTGTCAGGAACGGTTTCTGTCTGAATTTCAATTGTATATCTCACACATTGACCGATATTTTCGGTGACACACCTTGAATACACAATTCGAAGAAAGTTTTAACTCGTTACATTAATTACTTCCTGATTTCATACTAGAAAATGAAATGAAATGAAAAATTGTGTTATAAAGGAAGGAGGTAGTCCCGACATAAAAGGGGGGTGGGCGGTGTTAACATCCTATGTATACCATTTTCACATTGTCGGTAGGAGAATTTATTGTTGTAGCTTTAATGAATGTGAAGATATATACAAGGAACCTATTAGAGGGCGGGGCCTTTCCCACTTTTTTAAATTTTTAGTTCACAGAAGATCCTTGCTACTACAATCTCCTGAGCCGAACTACAGTTCCATTTCTTATATTAGGGCTTATTCACATATCCCGGGACCGAATGCAAGCAAATTCGACATATATACATACGTAACAATTTGTGAGTTATTTCAATGAATATGAGAAAACGTGTTTTACTCATAACAATTGTGTTAAAATATGTAATTGTGCTTAAAATGTAGAGAAAAAACTGGGTCTAGCCCTTATGTAACTAAAATCCTTATTTTCAAACATTCACCTGACTTTACTCCATATAGATTGGTGATTATATTTGAAGTGCCTTTATAATGGCCAAATATGTCCAATGAGTATTATTCGTGTATAAAATTGCTTCAAACTACTTTTGTTCTCAAATTTGCTTTAGTAATGTCAAAAGTGATAAAATTAGCCCGTCCTTTCCTTTGCCCCCAATATATGTACATATAAAATGATCAGCCAAAATCTGTGAAATTTATTGAAATTAAGGGCATAGGTTTTCTTAACAATTATATTTTTATTATATAGCTTCATTAGAATGGAATTGGTCTACACCTTGATTTAAACCTCATATCCCTAATGTAATGAATTTCGTTTTCAACATCTACTTAATATGTATTAGATGTAGCTTCTTCGATTGTGTTAATATCACATATATATACTTATCTGACTTTAGGATGTTTTTAACATCAGCTGACGTACACTAAAATATAGTAATAAAGTAAGTTGAAGTTAATGGCCTTGAATAAAGGGTGATCTAAAAAGAGGCACAAAATAATAATCTATAAAATTCTGTTTCAACACACTTCGTGCATAAGAACCACCTTTTTTTAGATATATAATATACCATTCACATTACATAACAAATACATTTATTTTATATTAATGGAGCCCTAAACATTCAATCGCCTTTCAAGTGTAAATTCGTATGCTTCTGCTCCAGTTAGTTGCCAGCATTGCGGTTATAATGTAATTAGTACAACTTATGTGATAAATGTAATGCCAGAATAAATGATATATTCATACATGGCCGCAGAGAAGCAGATTCGTCAGTAAATAATGATTTATTTGCCGTTGCAAAGTTATTTTAACAACAACACCGTCAGACACACTCATTACTGAAAAGTTGTTGGGAAGAATCATTCTCTTTAACCGCAGCTGCCATTGGCAACACACATACATTTGCATAAGTACTTTATTTACGATTTAATTAGGTATTCATTCAGTCGTTTCAACGATCTTCTGGTTATTTGCAACTCTTTGACATGCTTGCGCCAGTGATGCCACCTGCTGTAAGGAAGGGGTGGTGAGTAACTGCGTACGCAAATACTTCATTTGCCTGTGGTTAGGTTAAGTTAGGTCGTAGGGTTCATCCAAAATCGAAGGGTCTTAATTGGATAAATATTCGTCCTTTGTATTGCCCATAAACTGCTAAAAGTGGATCACCAGATTAAATTTATTAAGGCAATAAATATCAGTCCCCGCCTCTGCGCTAGATTCGCCAAAATGTGTCCACTAAGCTTTTCATAGTAGGCTCATCAGTATTGCAGTTTCCAGCGATTCTGCTTTGACTCGGCACATATACAAGTCTGCTATGGAAGAAGCTTAAGGCTGTAGCTAATAAGATAATAAATAGGGTTGGTCCGCAAAGTAATAGGACTGATTTCCTTCCGCCGCGATTGTACTTCGGAGTGTGCGCGCACCGAATGGATTCGGTAGGGGGCATTCCTAGCTAACGAACAAGCAGCTGGTCAGTTGTCTCCCCACCCCTGGAGAGTCAGCACAAACATTTTCACGCGACGTGTTTCTGTGAGTGGTGCAAGCCGAAAATGCAGCGTTCTGAGACAGAGACATTTGATGTGATCAAGCAGGCTTACCCAGATGTTGTTTTAGCAAAAAGTGGTGTGTTTCGGTGGCACCATGCCTTTTTGGGGGGCCAGGAAGAAGTCGCTGATGAATGAGCGAAACCTAAAGTAAAAACGATGCTCATTGTCTTTTTTGACATCAAAGACATCTTCCACCATAAATTTGTTTCAAACCGTCAACGCCAACTACTACGTGGAAGTCTTCAAAAGACCCCAAAGAAGGGCCAATCGGGTCAGACAAGACACCGCAGCCGATTGGAAGTTGCACCACGGCCCCAGCTGACACCGCCTTTCTTGTGAACAGCTACCTTACCAAGGCCGGCATGCCAACGGTGATGTGGCTCCCACGGACCTTGCCTGAAAAGACCGATGAAAGGGGATCCAAACAGCATGCTCCTCGGCTCTTAATGCTATTCCGAAGAACTCCTTTCGTCACGCCTTCAATGCTGGGAAATGGCACTGGCAGCGCTGCATCGACGCAGAAGGAGCCTATTTTAAAAGTTTTTAAAGAATTGCAACAATTGGCTCAATACTTTTTTTTAAATGGACTCTGTCCTATTATTTTCGGGGAAAACCCTGTACTCTTTGATCAGACTGCCTTGGCAGCCAAGCTCCTGACAGCTGTGTTGAGAGGAGTAACTTATAAAATCACTTTGAGCTGTACTTAGCATACAACAGATTCCGATGAGAGACACTAGATAAGTCCAACCAGTTGTATAATATCTTTGTCAGGGCTGAAGCTGTGCTGGCATTATGCAATCGGGCCTCGGAGACTTAAACTGCTTAAAGAAGTTAATAGCTTACGCAATACGACGTTACCGAGAATACTGTATATTCTTTCCAAGACTAGCGACGTAGCGAGTCCTTATAGCACAGTTTCCAGATACATCTCTCAAATACCCCAAAGGAGGTAAAAGTTCTCGTCTGTGACCCTGACTAAGCCCTTGCATATATGTAGAATAGAAGTGCACAGAGTATTGATAATTTCTTATATGATCGATGATTGAATTTAATCTTCTGTAAACGATAAGCTCACGTCGGAGTTAGGCGACTAAGAAAGAGTGTAGTCTAAGCAAAAATTTAATGATAACGATAAGGGGCTGATGTTTCCCAGGAAGCCAGATAGCATCTAATGTCGCAAAACAATCAAAATACATCAGAATCTGTATGTGTATAATTAACATTGTTTACTAGGTTATTTTTTCACGGTTGAAAAGTTAAATTATTTAAGAATTTATTTTTTAGTTCTCCTTTCACTCCCTGCAAACTTGTATACCATCTAAGAATTTCCCGGAATTTCTGAGAGTGGAATTTTTTAGTTCTTTCACTCCCTGCAAAATTGTATACCATCTAAGAATTTCCCGGAATTTCTGAGAGTGGAAGTCAGGACTTCCTAATCATTTTAAAATAGTCATATATACATATATACATACATGGCAAAAAGGTATCCCAAAATTTAATTTCCCTGGAAAAAGGTATTTCAATAAAATGGAGTTTGGTAAGTTGGCCAAAAAGGTTACGGTAATTTCAGTTCAGAAACCAAAAAACTCACGCCAAAGTGGTAAAAAAACAAGGTGATGCTGACTCTTTTTTTCGACATTCGCGGTTTGTTGCATAATGAATTTGTTTCGGAGGGACAGGCGGACAATAATTTGGACGTATTGGGGCGTATGCATGAGGACATCCGTCGAAATGGGAGCAATTGTGGAAGAAAAATTCATGGATTTTACACGATGATTATGCACCATCGCATCGATTTACGACTGTGACTGAAGTTATAGGCAAAACCGCAATGAATACCATCGATCAACCACCGTGTTCACCAAATTTGGCACCGTGTGGGTTTCTTGTTCCCCAAACTGAAATTGCCGCTCCGTGGGACCCTGTTTCAGTCGTTTGAAGAGATGAGAAAAAAAATCGCTGAACTCGCTGAAGCCCATACCAAAAAGCGCTTATGAAAAGGTCTGGAAAAGTCGTCTGCATAAGTGTATTATTTTGAAGGCGACAGAATAAATATTTATGAATAATTAAATATTTTGCCTTTTATTTACATTTTCCGGGTCCGTTTTGTCTAAACCTGTTCAGGACGTGTTTTGTTTGTAGAGATGCCTTCTGGCTGTTCAGTTATCGCTACATTAATATCGAAATATTTTATGTGGTCTTCCAAGCGAAATTACAGGAATCGAAATAAGGGGTCTAGAATTTGTCTTAGATATCCCTTTATATATATGAACGGTTTTTTGGTTCAGGGTGGCGAGTTTTTTAATTAACAAAACTTTAATTAAAAATTAAACTTTCAATAGTTTTTGTCAAATCCTGAACTAAAAATTTGATTTGTAATCAAAAAATCGGAATTAAAATTGATAATGTGTAAATAAAAACATTTTTGTTTTTTAAATCAAAAGCTGCAACGAAAAGAGATCAATAGGAAATATGTATAAGTATATTTATAACTGAAAAGCTATAACTAAATATAATGATACTTTTATTCATTACATTTTGGAAAATTAAGGGTTGTCATATTAGTTAGGAGCCTCTCGACAGACAACGAAAATGTATCACATAATTTACAGAAAATTATTTGGAACAGAATCCCCATAAAGTAACAACTAATTAGCCCCACTACAGATTCAAAGTTGCTCCGCATGCGCAATTCACCACAAAACTTCAACGCTAACCGTCCGATGCTTGAATCATACAAAAGCCTGACAATTTCACGTAAAATGTTTAATAGTGCAGACGCTTTTTCAACAATACCCAAACAAGTGGTAACTGCAAAGGGTGATGTGTGGTGAATCAGTGGCCGCGGTGAAGTAGCGCTCGAAAACCGGGTCAAGTGAAATCTTATTTTTAACTGCCATGATTTCAATTCCTGCTTTTTTGCTCACTTTCATACACTTGACTATTTTTAAAAAGTGCAATTGTAGTATTTTTGTTCTTCGTAAATTTTGATTTTAATTTTAATATACACGATTTTGTTTTTAATATATTTTTTTGGTTTCATTCGAGTTCTTAATTATACGATGCACCGCAAATTGCATTGTTTTTCGAAAAGTTCCAAACAACGGCGGAAATTGAAGGCGTAGCGTTCCAGCAGTGCGGTTGTTGTTGGCCGCAAGGCAAGCAAAACGTGTATGCCAACACAAACTAAAGTTTTTTTGCGCCAACTTGCTTTAGTTAACTCTTCCTGTGCGCAATTGCAATTTTTAAGCTCTTTCTACATTTGATATACATATATACATATATAATGTTAAATATATAGACAGTGCGTGATAAATATACATAAGTGTGATGTGTTGGTGTTGGTGTGCCCACACCACAACGTTTTAAAAGGATATGCAAAGCCGCTCGGCTGACAATGATGCCTTGTTCATGTATGTATGTGTGTTTGTGTGGTTTGCGTATCAGTGCATGTTGCCGCGCGGGTGTATTAGAAGCAATTGTTTCATGCGGCCTCGTAAGTTTAGTAACCTCTTAAAATAATGACCGCACAACAGTGGAAAACATGGTTTTGTTGCTATTGTTGCGTATATAAAATTCTTACAGTTATTTAGAAAACAGTGTAGGTTGGTAGGAGTGACGGGCTGGCGGTCAATTAGCACTGCATGCATCCAATACGTTAAATAAGGAAGTATATTAAAATAAGGCCATTAGCAGCAGAGCAAATGTAGGCTTATAAAACAAATCTTAGTTATGAAGAAAGAGTTATATTTAAACAATTTTAAATTTTATATCGCACAATTATTATTATAAAATGAACAATAATTTTGATGGCTTTTTTCCACGAGTTTATTAAAATTATATCAACAGAAGGTAATTATTTCTGAACTTCAGTTTGGGTATTGCTGCACCCAATAAAACTTATATTATCTTATCCTTATTTTGATCGTAACCCAATAGTACTCAGTATAAAGGAAACAATGTATTAAAATGGGCGTTTTTTAGCCGCGTGGTCGTCCATTATACAACACTTTTTTTTCGGAATTGGTCTTTTTGACAGTTGTTGCTTGATTTATACTGAGTTTGGTTTGCCATTGTAGTTGTTTTGTCCAAATAAAATCTCAGCTAAGCATTGTTGCTGACTGAGTAGTCGTTTGCGTTTCACAGTCAATGCTTAATTTCTATAAAATCTGCATCCATAAAAATATGCTTGAAATATTTAAATTATAACAGACAATACATAAATTTGCGAAGAAAGTTCTATAAAAAATGAATGAAAACAACAAAAGAACACCTATTGGAACTGGTGGAAAAGTATAAAGCTGTCAACGAATGCAAGCGGACGGATTGGCTTTAATACTTTGAAGATTTGTTTAAAATTTTGGCATTTTTAATAATGTTTTTTATTGCATCAATCTGTGGACTTATGCGATACAAATATGGGGCACGGCAAGCAATTCAAATATTGAAAAAATACAGCGCGTTCAATCAAACACTTTCAGGTCAATTACAGAAGCTCCATGGTATGTTTCAAATCATACTATTCACAGAGATTTAAAAATATGCAAAAGTGAAAGATGAAATAAAAAAGTTTAGTGAAAGATACAAAATCAGGTTAGAGATCCATCCCAATCCTTTAGCAGTGGCATTTCTACAGGCAGACACTACAACAAGGTTAAAAAGAAAAGACATATTAAACTTGTAAACCAGCACGCATGCACGTAATGTAAATACATAACTTTAGCACAAACTAGTGTATGATTGTGGTGTCTTTTCATATTTACTACTGTGCCCAAAAAATAAGGTGACATTGTATTTATTTTGTAAGCTCTTTATTTATTCTTCCAAATCTATTTCATCCCCTTCAAAGTAATCCCCTCCCGATGCAATGCACTTATGCCAACGGATTTTCCAATCTTCGAAACACTGGTTGTAATCACTTTCCGTATGGCCTTCAGTTTCGTCTTCGCTGCGGCTTGAATCTCCTCTATCGTATAGAAACGGTGTCCCCGGAGCGGTCTTTTGAGCTTGGCGAACAGCCAGAAGACGCACGACGCCAGATCAGGTGAATACGGTGGTTGCGGAACGATATGGGTTGAGCTTTTGGCGAAATGATCAAGAATTGTCTTTCCACAATTCCGACCTTTTTAGGCGGATAGCGTTACGCAAACAACGCATAACATTCAAATAATATTCCTTGTTGACTGTTTGACCGGTTGGAAGGAATTCATAATGCACAACACCACGATAATCGAAGAAAACAGTCAACATGACCTTGATTTTTGAGCGACTTTGGCGCGATTTTTTTGGTCTCGGCTCTCTTTTGGCACGATATTCGCTCGATTGATCGGTTGTTTCGGGGTCGTAAGCATAGATCCAAGTCTCATCGCCAGTTATAATGCGTTTCATGAGACCCTGGTAGTGGGAAAGTGTCGTTTTACGCACTTCAACGAGACGCCGTTTTTCCAAAAAATTCAATGATTTCGGTACCAGTCGAGATTTGACGCGCTTGAGGCTCAACACAACTTCATCAGCAAGGTCTCTAATTGTTAATCGACGGTTTTCAACACTAAATCTTTGATTTGTTGAACGTGAGCTTCGTCGGTTGAGGTTGATGGTCGCCCTGGACGCTCTTCGTCTTCGACACGTTCACGGCCGGATTGGAACTCACTATACCACTTGTAAACATTTTTTTTTCAGACATAGCCTCATCACCAAAGGCTTTTTGCCGTAAACAAAATTTATTGCAAATTCTTTGCTCAACAAATTTCGACATCGCAAAAAACGAAAAACTCACTTTTAGGAGCTCACAAAACGACACGTATCTCAAACACTAATGAATAATATAATATATACATGAAATTTAACATAAATATGACTGACAGTACTACCAACCTAAAAAAAAAAAATAATTCTCCAAATCCTTCGACGCGCGCAGTTTAAATTCAAATGTCACCTTATTTTTTGGTCACAGAGTAAATCATTTATATCGCTCACAGTCTGAATGAGAAACCTGCAGACCATCTTCTGCCGTTGTCCTTGATGATTTGTTAGAAATTTCACTGTTGCTGTTTGCTCTGAGGAAGCTTATATAGGTACCTCGATATTAGGCTGCGTCACTTTTTGGTTAGCTAAATATGAATATGTGTATACTTATTACATATAAGGATCAATTTATAAATATAATTAAAACATACTTACACCTCTTAAGGAATGAATTTTATCGACGACAATGTCCAATTTTTCGAAGACTACTTTAGTTTTGGTGGCAAAAAGAAAAACTTTTTCAATTGCCTGAACTAAAAAAAATAAATGACACACTTAACTTGTGATGAACGAGCTGTTCAGTATGTTTGAAAATCATCTTCTCAAAGTGTTCGTTGCAATCACCACACTTGCAGCTGGATTTTTTATCTAAAAATTATGAGATATTTAATTTATTTCAACTGTGTGACATAATCTTCTCTTACCTTACCGGTGCTAAGAAAGTCCAGTCGCTTAGTTTTCCTGCCTGGGCTGTCCGACATATTTTCCTTTATTTATTGTATAAAAATCACTTGTTTCAAAATAAGAATAATATATATTTAATAGGGTGTGTTCTTTGAACTATTCATTTTATTCGCTTCCATTATGAAATTTCCTTGGAAATACCCTAAAAAAATTTCCCTGAAAATTTGAGCCCTTAATATTAACATTAAAGACTGGACCAAGGCATGTAAAAATTTTATTTTTAAATTTCTATAGCTCACTCTACAAAAGTGCCCATTGCGACAAAGTCGAAACTCACACCGGCGAGGTAGTACGGGGCTCTAAACCTGATTTTCCACGAAATTCGCATTTTTTGTATATATCTCGTAAATGAGCTGTAGAAAAATTGTACATGACAAACTTGTAGGAAATTTTATTTGCTACAAAAAAGTACCGAGGTCAAAATCGCTATCATTAATACTTCTCGAGATATGCGGCTTTTTATGTAAGGCGATATAGAATTTTCATAGATGGTATGTAATAAAAAATCAGAAATCATTGATAAGCAGGCCATAGCAAATAAAGGTAACTTCAGAGGTATACAAATGCAATAAATAAAAGCTTTCGGTTATCAGGTTAATTGCGTAAGGAAATTTCATGATGGGATTGCAAAAAAAAGAATAGGTCACAAAAAAAAACACCCTAATTTGTATATAATATTAATATATTTAATTCCAGTGACTTAATAAAAATGCGCTTGCCCACTTCTCTGGTCTTATCCGCAATGACGCCAAAAAATTTCGAAAACCTGCAAATACACCTGCGTTAGAGCTTTGCGAAAAAGCGAAGAACAAAATAAAACAAGAAAGAAAGAGCTAAGTTTGGGCGCAATTGAACATATTATACTCTTGCAGCTTGCAAGAATCAACGCCAGGGAAATACGTTATATGTAAAACGTCAAGCAGACGATCAGAATCTAAGCAATTATACATATATGTATATGTACATATTTTGCATATTTTTTGATCGAAAAATTCGGCATAAGATTTGTCAGAAAAATTAAAATCCTGGTAATAGTTATATGGGGGTAGGTCAAGTTTTCGCCCAATTGCACCCAAACTAGGCACAGAGATATACTGAGATTATGAGTAAAACATGTTTTGTAATTTTCATTGAGATAACGATATATCCAGCATAAAGTCAGATGAAAAGGAAAATATAAGGTATATGGGGGCTCAGGGAAGTATTGACCCCCTTCAACCAATTTTTAATATACAGAATTACTGAATTTCAATTGTTTATCTCACACACTGACCGATATTTTCGTTAAAAAGTCAACTATAGATACTGGGGTCTGCATAATCGGCACCTAATGGCTTGAACAGGGGTCGAATCGTTACATCCATAAACATATCACTCGTCACGTAAATAGCTGTATTTCGGACGTAACGCGTCTATCGTTCAACGATACATCTACAAAGAAAGTTTGTGAGTCTAAAATCTTGTTTTTTTTTTTTTTTTTATACCTACGAGGTATTCGAAAGTGCCAAAGGACTGCAACGATCTCTTAGCTATCTCCCCACTATTTTTACATCCCCATCACTTCCACTAGAGCTCAAATAAAAAGACAAATTCGGATCCATTTTGATATTTATTAAGCTTTTGTTACCATAGAATCAGTACAGTAAGTGCCCATCTAGTATGTAGCGGCATAGGCACTTACTGTATGGCCAATCGCTACCTCCAGTACTGCAAGGAAAGCTAAGTTCTTTGAAATAATATGGAATATTATTATTTCTGCTTGAAAACCTTATAAGAAAAAGAACACCCTATAAGCTTTAGCTTTAGTTAACTGTTGTGAACTAAAGAACTAAAGAATGATACACAAAAAAGGAGATACAATTCTTTAAAATAAATCTAAAATAGAGCCGCATGGCAGCTTAACAAATTCAAGATTACTGTTCGTTAAAAGGAGTCTCGAAAGATAGGTAACGAATGAAAGAATAAAATCGCTTACTTGCAAGTTGAACTTGTAAAATCGAAGGACAAAACTTGAATGGTACAGGAGCTTGGAATTAATGACGACGTATATAATTGAGAAACAAAAATGAGACGATGAGAAAGGCTCTCTTAAATATTAACAAATTTTCAGATTGAAGATTGCTAAATCGGAATTAAGCAATTTTTTTTTAAATAATTTAAAATAATATATGATTAAAAATATATAAATGTAAATGAGACGAATTCTTAAACGAAGTTGAAATTAAAGCAAGCTTTCCTTTTACAAGGGTAACCAAAATGGTATAACACGAAATGCTCAAGGCCGAAATAATTTGAAAATCAAAAATCCAATTTTTCATTTATTATTAAAAATGTGCTTTTCATTTTTTATTATTGAAAATTGTTTATTAAAACTAAAAGTTCGCAATATACTAATTCACGACAGAAGAGAAATAATTTCGAAAACTTAAGTCGCTACCAGCAATTATTGAGTAATAGCGAGAACATGTGTTGCCTTCACAGAGCGAAATGGCCACCTAAAATGCCCTGTAAAATAGAACAAAGTTTAGAAGATTTCCTTTCATTTTCTCTCCAATAAGATGCCCATCTTATTATTACTGGATATCTCCTTTTAATAAAAATGTGAAGATAAAACATTAAACTTAGGTGAACACCTTTTCAATATAATTTAGCAGATGACGGGTAGAATTTAGATGAAATCCTTTTCAGTTAAATGTAATAGATAACCTATAAAACTAAGGTGAAAACTTTTCAATATAATTAATAAGGTGACCCTTAGAATTAAGAGGAAACGCTTCTTAATAAAATCAAGTAGATAACCTGTAAAATTAAACAGAAACTCTCCTTAACATAAATAAGATGGGAGTCTTAATTATAATTGGAACATCATCTTAATTTTAACAAGCCGATGATCTTATCAATTTGATATTATTTTCTCCTAAATTGAAATTAATACTTTCTGAAAATAAATATAACACCAGTTTTTTTTTTAAACTGTTTTTTTTTATTTATTAATTCAGCATTAGCATAGCTATAGCTAGTTTAAATACTTACGTATATGTATTATAATTAAAATTGACTTTACATATTTCCTTGTAATTTTTATAACATAAATATTTGAAAAACTTATAATTCTTATAACATTAATAGAAAATTAAAGGTATTTTTACCAATATTTTTTAGCTCTTATAACTTTAAGACCATTATTTAAAACATAAAAATCTATTGGCGGACCATCTAAATAATTAAATTTGATAAGAGTGTAATTATGTTTTTCACTGCCAACCAAATATGATTGGAATCTCTCAGAAAATCTTAGACAACTATGACTTTTCACTACAATACTTATATTATTTTCGCTTATTAAGAAATCACATACTGTAATTGTGTAAGTGGCTCTTGTGAAACTAAAGATTGACCTAAATCATGATTTACCGAGGAAAAACTCACAGTTTTATGCTTTTCTAAGTGTTTTCGGAATCTATACACATTGTGAAATATTTGATTGCAAACATATTTTGCTATGGACTGAAGCCCATGATCTTCTCTTAAATGATTTATAAGTAAATATGAAGTTAAGTGGGGTTTGTGACATAAATAGCAAGCAAATTTGGACATTTTTAACAATTAAAAAGAAAAGAAAGAAAATAAAAAATTAGTTATCTAACTTGCTGAGTAAATTTGAAACTGAAGGAAAATCTTCAGACTTAAGCCCAAAAAAGTATTGTTCTAAAAATACCCAAACTTGCTTGCTATTATGGGAATACTCAATTTGGAATACATAACTTAACTTTATAATACAGTCGACGCATTTCATTAAAGTCGGGCACTTCCACTTAAGCCCGTCGCAAAATATAAAGAATTCTGATATACTTGTATAGTCCTCACCTACTGCAATGATGTGAGGCTGCAATTGCTGTTTTTTAATCGCGTATTGCTCAATTTTGGACGAAATCTTTGGTAATATATCATTTGGTGTAGTTGCTAGTGTTATAAACTCTGATTGAGCGTCACCAATCGTTGGTTTGTGGGTTTTACTGTGACGCTGTGGTTGAAGAACCGCGTGGAGCAGTAACAACACAATGCAATATTTAGAATCTGAAATTATAAATTAATTCAATATATTAATATTTTAATATTGTATAGTTTTCATGTTTTCTTACCATTTGATAAATCTTTGTAAAGGAGTTTCGAAAGTATTAACTCTCGGCTGGCTTGGTCTTTTACTTCCGCATTTAAGATAGGAAGGATTACTTTATAAAACTTGTCAAGTTTTAAGAACAGCTCGTTTCCAATATCTGGATGCATGGCATTAAAATCAATATCAACCTGTTATAATTGAATAAATGTTTATTTGAAAATAAATACTTTGTGCTTTTTTCTTACCAATTCGTAACCGTTAAAATCATTGTAGCGCGGCCAGTCTGCTAGCAAATCCGACAGAGATCCCTTACATTTATTTCTAAGCGTGCATGTATCTACCCAAAACTTTTTAACTTTTTCCCAAGGTGTGCAGTTATGTGCCAACCAACACTTTTTTTCCAAAACGTTGTCTGCAGTGCAAAAAGTTCAATTAAATATTGTTAAAACAACAAATTATTTTATAAAGTAGGGGTAAAAAGTATTGCATACCGTCAAAAACATCTTCATGAGCTTCCTGAGTAGCAGAATTGGCTTTGCTTTCCAGCTTTATGACATTAGCCCAACGCGAGAACAATTTACCACTCGGATTCTTTTTTCCCATTTTTCTTTCCCAAAAGTAAAATTCCTAATATATAAGAGTAACAAAAAATTTTTGTAAGTTTTTAGTAGTTGTAATCGTATACGTGCAATTACCTTCTTTTCTTTAGGAAATACCGCAACAATTTCATTCGCCCATTCCCTCATATCTGAGTATTGCATTTTGCGTCCTAAACCAATGTAGTTGTCAACGATGCAATGTGTTATATTTTTTTGGTTTCTACTGTCCAAGTAGCCGTGCCTTTCTTGATAACTTAAAGCAAGTTGTCCCTTTACTGACGTTTTTAAAAGCTCGCGTAGATTGAAATTCTTCGTTTGAGGCGAACAAGGTAGCATACTACATTCTCCCGATTTGACGGAAGCCAAATCACTGGATATTTTTTTCAGCCAATCTAAGACTTTGGTGTTTGCAGTTTGTGTCTCCTGGTCACAAATAAATGGAATACCCTTAAAAACAGAAATAAGTTATAATTCAGTGAGTTTGCGAGTGAATGACTGAGTGTGTAGTTCTTTAAATTTTACTATAAAAGTAAGTACTAACTGATTTTTTTCCTAGCCGAACTGAATTGATAATTTAAAAATAAAAGAATCATCTTACCTTTTTTGTTCGCCACTCCCTCAAACCGGCTTTAAATTTTATGCGTTCTCCGAAATATTTTGCGTCACATCTATCGAAAAAAGCGTCAACGTCGTCAATTTGTCTCTCCCAAGACATTAATAATTCCAAGAATTCCTCATGAATATCGCACATTTTGAATATAATATCCGTATAATAATTTTTGGAACACAACCAGCAAGCAATACAACACAAGAGCAACTGAAATGTGGCATGTGCCATTTACATGTTATATGCAACTTCACAAAAAAGTAACGGGATAAAAAGGCACGCACAACAAAGCAACGGGATAAAAAGAATATCACTGTCGCCAAGTAAAATTTTTCTAAATTGGCTGATGCAATATACAAACATTAATATGTATGTATGTATGTAAGCATTTTGAGACGTTAATAGCAAATTTTAAATTAATAAGAACTCTTTTAAAAATAAAAGGTTTTTCGTTTTAATCAATTTAATAAGGTTCTAGTAAAAATAAGTGGATGTCCTTATTGATTTGCTGTTTAATAGTTTTCTCATAAAAACAAGTAGATTTCTTCTTACAATTGAATTTTTTGACAAAATTACAAAAACAAATTAAAAAATAAGAAGTTATCTTTTTATTTTCAGCCGGTTTCCTTTTCAAGATATTTTAGAAGAAATATAGGCTAAAATTAAGAAGACTTTCTAGTAAAATTTTCTTCAATTTTTTCCCCCCTAGCTCTCCTTGCCCGAAAAGCTTTTTTAGAAGTCAATCTTATTGATTATAGGTGAAGTTTTTGGCTCTGTGTTGTATTTGTTTTTCAATTGAAATCTTCAGCACTAAAAATATTAAATGTGCTAATGGAGTGAATTAGTACTTATCTCATCCTCTAGTATCTCCTCCACAGCTTTGAAAATAGAAAGAGAGTTTCTCCTGATATTTGTACTTCTATGTACTTTCGAAGACTCGGGTGAACTTTAAATAGTACATGTTTTTAATCTGATGGTACTATAGAGGTATTAAAATGTTTTCAGTCCAAATTTTTGTAAAAACACAGCGTTTGAGGTTGGTGCTGATTTATGGATGGATGAAATGGCCCAAGGCCAATATCGAAATATCATATTTTGCAAACACAAGACCTTCGAGCTTAATTAAATAACTGTATACTCAATGGAGTTAAATTTTCTTTCCTACCTAAATTTACTTAAGTGCGTTAAGTGAAAATAAATCTAAAGCAAATTTAAAAAATGTATGCTGCAAACATAGTTTAAATTCCCCTACATAGACTAACTTAGTCAGAAATATTAAAAAAGTAACCAAAGTATCAGCCAAGAGCAGGGTGACAAATGTTAATGCAAATTTTGTTAACTTTTCATTCTTTGTCGTTCCATTTGTTTAGTTTTATTTTGCAGGAATATACACTGAATTTATGCAAGCACATAATTAATGTACTCATAAGTTACTTTAACTACTGTAAACATTCTATTGAAAATGCAAGGAAATTACAGCACTCTGGCAACAACAATAAAAGCTCGCAACATTATTAAATTATACAAACATTTTGCACAACACAATTCGCTTTCTATCGTGGCTTTACCGCTTGCAGCAAGAAATTCCATAAGTCAGCAGCCATGGTATCAGTAGCGTAACCTACTTTTAGGCGCCCATGTGTTTTTACGACAACGTAGCTGCACGCAGCTCAAACAATTATTGTTAAGAAAGCATAATTGGCCGATGCCGATTCCCTTAAACCTTCATTAAAGCCAGCTACCCCAGCATACAGACAGAAACCCACATGCACAGGAATATGTGCAGACATAATTTACGCTCATACAATTTGCATAAATATGGACGAGGGATTGGTGCGACGGTTAACTGATATGCAGAGCACTCTATGCACTAAACAAGTAAATATAAATAAGTGAAAATGTGCTCTGAGTAATATTTCAGCCTCATGGCAGAGTACGCAAGCGCGGGGAAGGAGTTGATGCCGGCAGGCAAGCGCATAAATAAACGATATGGGTGTCCAGGAAAAGTTACTGTTGCGAGAAGACAAAATTATTGTGGCACGCCCTTTCAGGGCGTCGGAGGCAGAAGTATGTAGATGGTGTTGCTCTTTCAAGTGGGATGTGGCACTCTCCCTAGTGGGCTTGTCGGCAAATTCGTGTTTCATATTTCTAACCAAAAATCCAAGATATTTTATGTTGCAGTAACTTTGTGATTGCACTAAAATGCATATTCATAAGTATTAATTGTTGTTTGCGGTGCTGCTGTTGAAATTGCGCTAAATTGTGTCTTTGCACTTCCCCCTCAGCAAAATCAACCGCTACAAAACACAACACAAATAGTTTTGGGCGTATTCTTCTGATTACTTCTCTGCCGCTCTCCTCTTCCCATCTATCTGATTTACCTCTCATTTCAACTTTTTTCTCGCTAAGTAAACTGTATTTAAATATAAATGTATACCAGATACATGTTTGTATATTCATTTGTTTTTGCCACACTGTGACAACTCTAACCACGGCACGATAACAATACAAACAGAGCAGAAAATTTTAATTGTTGATTACTGGCGCTGAGTTGTGTTGCACTGTAGGCTGATTATATGTAAAAACTGATTAAAATATTAATTTTTAGTTCATTTAAATTTTAGTGGAGTGATGTTTGTTTTTTTTTTATAGTATCGAAAGCCGAAGTGCGGAACTTTAATCTGCTAAACATAACCTACTCCCAACTCAAGACTCTCCCACGGAACCACTGAATAAGTATTACTTCGTGGAAGGGACAGGACATTTATGTCTCCCCTATTGCGCGGACTGACGGACGCCTTGTCTGTTGAAAATGTCTGAGTTTTGTCGTTAT
>NC_052501.1:51418670-51426287 GCF_016617805.1 Bactrocera tryoni
AAAACTGAAAGTGAAACAATAAAATAGAAAATTATATTAAATCCCTATCGTGCGACTTTTTCAACCTGCTTTTGGAGAAAAGTTCGAGCCGCAGAACTAAATAGAGAAGGTACCATCTTCTATAAGAGTGTACAGCTGTTGGCGTATGCCGATGATATTGATATCATCGGTCTAATCCCCGCATAAAATCGTTAGTTCTGCTTTCTCCAGGCTGGACAAGAAGCATCTGAAAATGGGTATGGCAGTGAACGAGGGCAAGACGAAATATCTCCCGCACTATCAAACAAACAGTCGTCTCATTACATTGGCTCTCACGTCACTGTTGACGAGTCACCAACTTTGGGGAGTCGTGGAGATAATTTCTGTCTATCTTGGGAACCAGCGTAAACACCACCAACAATGTCAGCCTAGAAATCCAACGCAGGATAACTCTTGCCAACAGGTGCTACTTCCGACTGAGTAGGCAATTGATCCTCTCTCGACGAACAAAAACCAAACTCTATAAGTCGCTCATAATTCCCGTCCTGCTATATGGTGCAGAGGCTTGGACGATGACAGCAACCGATGAGTCGACGTTACGAGTTTTCGAGAGAAAAGTTCTGCGGAAGATTATAGTCCTTTGCGCATTGGCCACGGCGATATACGACGACATTGACATAGTTCAGCGAATTAAAAGACAGCGGCTACGCTGGCTAGGTCATATTGTCCGGATGGACGAAAACACTCCAGCTCTGAAAGTATTCGACGCAGTACCCGCCGGGGGAAGCAGAGGAAGAGGAAGACCTCCACTCCGTTGGAAGGACCAAGTGGAGAAGGACCTGGCTTCGCTTGGAATATCCAATTAGCGCCACGTAGCGAAAAGCGCTGTTGTTAACTCGGCTATAATCGCTTAAGCGGTTTCCACGCCAATTAAGAAGAAGAAGAAGATATCACAGTGGTAAAGGTGGAACAGAAGGAAAAGCCCTTCTTCTTGGTCTCGGCCTACTTGGCCCATGACGAAGACTTACCACCGGCCCCGCTCGTCAGACTAGTAGAGGAGAATAGGAGGGATGATGTCCTAATAGGGTGTGATGCAAACGCAAGACACACCGTATGGGGTTGCTCCAATATAAACACCAGAGGTGAGTCACTCTTGCAGTATATTTTGAATAGTAATTTAAGTATTTGCAACAAGGGCGATAAGCCAACATTTACTTTCCCAAGCTCGGATAGATTTCCGGGGTGGGAGGAAGTGCTTGACCTCACGCTATCAACAGACACAGACAGTCTCATTGTGGATAACTGGAGGGTATCCGATGAGTTTTCCATGTCGGATCACTTTTGGATACTCTTCAGCATCCGCGAGAAGTACAGTGCGCCTCTCACATACCGGAACCCTAGAAGAACGGCATGGGGAAAATTTACCAGTATAGTAACAAAATGCCTTGAAAAGGGAGGCAACAAGAGTATCAGAAATCCTGAGGAATTAGATTCAGAAGTAGAGAAGTTGGAAAAAATTTTAACCACAACTTCTAATAAATCTACTCCGCTAACAGTTTTGAAAAAGAGAAAGTCTCTTCCTTGGTGGAACAGTGAACTTAAGAGTTTGAGAACACAACTAAGGAAAACTTTCAATGAGAGTTTTAGAACCAAAATCTGGCAGCCATATAAAGACATTATGAAAGAATACAAAAAAGCAGTCAGGAAAGCTAAAAAGGACCCATGGCGATAGAAAGTTGCAGAGAAGCCGCCAGGCTGAGTAAAATGCTATCCAAAGATCATATTAACACTGCCTACATTAGGGCTGAGGGAAGTGATTGGACCTCCTCGGCAAAAGAGTCCCTGGAGGTACTAATCACAACGCACTTCCCCGGGAGCCAGCAAAAACCTTCAACGAGGGTTCAACCAGAACCACCGCGGAATGCAGCTGACTATCGAAGCCAAATAGTAGACAAAAGTAAAATCAAATATGCCATAAACAGTTTTGCACCATTTAAAGCGGCAGGTCTTGACGGGATTATGCCCATAATGCTGCAAAAACTAGTAGAACCAATGGTTCTAAGGCTTGAAAATATATACAAGGCTAGCATTCAACTATCTTACATCCCAAGAAGTTGGAAAAGGAGTAAAGTTGTGTTCCTTCCAAAACCAGGCAGAAGAACACACGAGAATGCCAAGGATTTTAGACCTATAAGCCTTACCTCCCGTATGCTGAAGGTACTAGAAAGGCTAATAGATCTACACGTAAGAGCAATAATGGCGGAGAAGTTATCGAAGTCCCAACATGCGTACATGAAGGGCCGATCAACCGAAACCGCCCTTCACGAGGTGATAAGTGTAATCGAAAAATCACTACACCACAAACAATACACCATGGCTGCATTTCTAGACATAGAGGGCGCCTTCAACAACATAGAAGTAAATACGATAATTAATTCTCTGGCACATGGTGGCATAGACGACACTGTGTGCAGATGGATACTATCGATGCTTGAGAATAGGAAGATTATAGCTTCAAACGGCGCTGCAACACAAACAAGCTATGTGAGTAGAGGAACGCCTCAAGGGGGGGGTCCTCTCTCCGATTCTTTGGGTTGCAGCGCTGAACGAAATACTACTCCAACTAAACGGTGAAGGAGTGAAAGCAGTAGCGTATGCAGACGATATAGTGTTGTTGGTTTCAGGCATGTTTCCTTCAACAGTCAGCGAGATTATGGAAAGAGCACTTCGTAGATTAAACCTAGGAGCTAAAAACAATGGTCTAGGAGTTAACCCGAACAAAACAGAACTGATGCTATTCACTAGCAGAACCAAAATACCTCAGTTTCAACTTCCGGTACTAAACGGTACAACACTCACTCTATCCCCCACAGCTAAATACTTGGGGGTGGAGATTATTGACACCAAACTGTCCTGGAAAATAAATATAGAAAAAGAATAAACAAAAGCATACATGGCCTACTATACTTGTAAGAAAATCGTCAACAAGAATTGGGGCCTTAAACCAAGTATAATCATGTGGATGTATACGGCTGTCATAAGACCTATACTTACATATGGAGCTCTGGTATGGTGGCCAGCGCTAAACAAACAATACAATATTAGAAAATTAAATGGAATACAAAGAGCAGCATGTGCGGGTGTTACGGGTGCAATCAGGTCATGTCCGACTGATGCCCTCAATGTGATCCTGCATCAACTACCAATGGACATGTTTATTCACAAAACAGCAGCTATTGCGGCGATAAGAATAAAAGAATTGGGAGGTTGGAATCAGCTGAACTACGGACATAGTGTAATTCTAAACAAGTTCACTATTAACAAATCAGACTACATTCTCCCAAAGCTGGATTTCAGTAGACACTTCTAGGTGAGGATACCATCTAGACGAGAATGGAGAAGAGGTTCAATAGTAGAGGAAGATACCACCTCAGTCTATACCGATGGGTCCAAAATGGACTGCGGAGTGGGCACGGGGGTATTCTCCGCTGATCTAGGCATATCTCTCTCTATACGTCCACCGAACTCGGCTAGCATCTTCCAAGCAGAAGTACTAGGCATAGAAAAAGCCCGCGAGGTTCTATTAGAAAACCACGGAAATATACATAAAGCAACTATATTTACGGACAGCCAGGCGGCCCTCCTGGCATTGTCTTCACCCATGACAAATTCCAGTATAGTTCACAACTGCAAGAGAGCATTAAGCTTAATAAAAGACAAGCTCCAGCTAAACTTGATCTGGGTTCCCATACACAGGAACTTTTTCGGTAACGAAAAAGCAGACGAGTTGGTAAAGGCAGGAGCTTTCCTCAATGAATCCGAGGCGGAGCTAATGCCAAGCCCGCTAGGATCGATAAAAGAAGAGATCAATAGACAATTTCAGCAAATTGCAAACAACAGGTGGAAAAACATTACAAAATGCGTCATAACTAAACAATTATGGCCAACATATGACAGGAAAAGAACAAATGATTTATTAAATAGGTCAAGAAAAAGTATTTACAGAACAACAGCTCCCACAACAGGCACTAGCCATTTGGGGAACATGCGTCCAAAATGGGATTGCCCTACAACGATATCTGCCGTGGCTGCGGAGTAGCAGGGAACAAGGAAACAATCTTCCACTTTCTCTGCGAATGCCCAGCTCTAGCACAGATCCGACACAAAACACTCGGAATCCACCAAGCACCAAATCTTGAATGGATTTCCACCACGACTATTTCGACTATTATAAAATGAACTTAAATGTGCTCATATAAACACTTCCATTCATTTCTTCAAAAAAAATTAATGACCTTCATGAAATATGCATATTCGCATTATTTCGTTATCATTTCCATATTTGTACCAAATAGAATTTCTATGACACATGCATATGTACATATATTATTTCTTTGGCACATTTGTCTGTATGTTTACGAAAGCAAATGCGAGGCACATACATACATATGTACATCTTCTTCTTCTTAATTGGCGTAGATACCGCTTACGCGATTATAGCCGAGTTAACAACAGCGCGCCAGTCGTTTCTTCTTTTTGCTACGTGGCACCAGTTGGAGATTCCAAGTGAAGCCAGGTCCTTCTCTACCTGGTCTATCCAACGGAGTGGAGGTCTTGCTCTTCCTCTGCTTCCCCCGGCGGGTACTGCGTCGAATACTTTTAGAGCTGGACCATTTTTCGTCCATTCGGGCGACATGACCTAGCCAGCGTAGCCGTTGTCTTTTAATTGGCTGAACTACGTCAATGTCGTCGTATATCTCATACAGCTCATCGTTCCATCGAATGCGATGGCCAACGCGCAAAGGACCATAAATATTGCGGAGAACTTTTCTCTCGAAAACTCGTAACGCCGACTCATCAGTTGTTGTCATCGTCCACGCCTCTGCACCATATAGCAGGACGGGAATTATGAGCGACTTATAGAGCTTTGTTTTTGATCGTCGAAAGAGGAGTTTACTTCTCAATTGGCTACTCAGTTCGAAGTAGCACCTGTTGGCAAGAGCAATCCTGCGTTGGATTTCCAGGCTGACATTGTTGGTGGTGTTAACGCTGGTTCCTAAATAGACGAAATTATTATGACTGTCAACAGTGACGTGAGAGCCAAGTCGCGAGTGCGACGACTGTTTGTTTGATGACAGGAGATATTTCGTTTTGCCCTCGTTCACTGCCAGACCCATTTCTTTTGCTTCCTTCTCCAGCCTGGAGAAAGTAGAACTAACGGCGTGGGTGTTGAGGCCGATGATATCAATATCATCGGCATACGCCAGCAGCTATACACTCTTATAGAAGATGGTACCTTCTCTATTAAGTTCTGCAGCTCGAACTATTTTCTCCAGAAGCAGGTTGAAGAAGTCGCACGATAGGGAGTCGCCTTGTCTGAAACCTCGTTTGGTATCGAACGGCTCGGAGAGGTCCTTCCCGATCCTGACGGAGCTTTTCGTGTTGCTCAACGTCAGTTTACACAGCCGTATTAGTTTTGCGGGGATACCAAATTCAGACATCGCGGCATAAAGGCAGCTCCTTTTCGTGCTGTCGAAAGCAGCTTTGAAATCGACGAAGAGGTGGTGTGTGTCGATTCTCCTTTCACGGGTCTTTTCCAAGATTTGGCGCATGGTGAATATCTGGTCGGTTGTTGATTTTCCAGGTCTGAAGCCACACTGATAAGGTCCAATCAGTTTGTTGACGGTGGGCTTTAATCTTTCACACAATACGCTCGATAGAACCTTATATGCGATGTTGAGGAGACTAATCCCACGGTAGTTGGCGCAGATTGTGGGGTCACCTTTCTTATGGATTGGGCATAGCACACTTAAATTCCAATCGTTGGGCATGCTTTCGTCCGACCATATTTTACAAAGAAGCTGATGCATGCTCCTTATCAGTTCTTCGCCGCCGTGTTTGAATAGCTCGGCCGGCAATCCGTCGGCCCCTGCCGCTTTGTTGTTCTTCAGGCGGGCAATTGCTATTCGAACTTCTTCATGGTCGGGTAATGGAACGTCTGCTCCATCGTCATCGATTGGGGAATCGGGTTCTCCTTCTCCTGGTGTTGTGCGTTCACTGCCATTCAGCAGGCTGGAGAAGTGTTCCCTCCATAATTTAAGTATGCTCTGGGCATCAGTGACTAGATCACCTTTGGGGGTTCTACAAGAGTATGCTCCGGTCTTGAAACCTTCTGTAAGCCGCCGCATTTTTTCGTAGAATTTTCGAGCATTACCCCTGTCGGCCAGCTTATCAAGCTCTTCGTACTCACGCATTTCGGCCTCTTTCTTCTTCTGTCTGCAAATGCGTCTCGCTTCCCTCTTCAACTCTCGGTATCTATCCCATCCCGCACGTGTAGTGGTCGATCGTAACGTTGCGAGGTAGGCAGCCTGTTTTCTCTCCGCTGCGACACGGCACTCCTCGTCGTACCAGCTGTTCTTTTGCACTTTCCGAAAACCAATGGTTTCGGTTGCAGCTGTACGTAAGGAGTTTGAAATGCCGTCCCACAGTTCCCTTATACCGAGTTGTTGACGAGTGCTCTCAGAGAGCAGGAGTGCAAGCCGAGTAGAAAATCGTTCGGCTGTCTGTTGTGATTGCAGCTTCTCGACGTCGAACCTTCCTTGTGTTTGTTGGCGTGCGTTTTTTGCTGCACAGAGGCGAGTGCGAATCTTAGCTGCAACAAGATAGTGGTCCGAGTCGATGTTAGGGCCTCGGAGCGCACGCACATCTAAAACACTGGAGACGTGTCTTCCATCTATCACAACATGATCGATCTGGTTGGTAGTTTTTCGATCCGGAGACAGCCAGGTAGCTTGATGAATCTTCTTATGCTGGAATCTAGTACTACAGATAACCATATTTCGGGCCCCGGCAAAGTCAATCAGCCTCAACCCATTTGGGGATGTTTCGTCGTGGAGGCTGAATTTAACGACCGTAGTGCCAAATATACCTTCTTTACCCACCCTGGCGTTAAAGTCGCCAAGCACGATTTTGACATCGTGGCGGGGGCAGATCTCATAAGCGCGCTCCAAGCGCTCATAGAAGGCATCTTTGGTCACATCGTCCTTCTCTTACGTCGGGGCGTGGGCGCAAATCAGCGATATGTTGAGGAACTTCGCTTTGATGCGAATTTTGGCTAGACGTTCATCCCCTGGGATGAATGAAGTACTCAGCGACGGAGTCTCTCTTCCACCACGAATCCCACACCAAACTTGCGCTCCTTTATATGGCCACTGTAGTAAATGCCACAAGGACCTACTCGTCTCTGTCCTTGTCCCGTCCATCTTTGTTTTTACGAGGACATCAACCAGCTGGGCAGCGGCACCTTCCCAATTAAGGGTCCGGACATTCCAGGTGCTTGCCCTTTTATCGTAGTCCTTATTTCGTTTGACATGGTCGTCATCAAAAGGGGGGGTCTCTCATCCGAGGCTGGTTATAGCTCTTTTAAGTGGCGGGTCCCAAACCCGCGCACAACCCTTGTAGGGAATGTTTCGCCTTCTCACTTTAGCTCGCCTTCGAACGGATGTTCTTAGGCTACCCAGAGGATACTTGGTCAAAGACCGGAAGTAGTGAGCTGCTTGAGCCATGTGTAAAAGAATCGTTTCTGTCCCAAGTGATAAAGCTATAACTTCTACACATGACTCCATCCTCCATATTATT
>NC_052501.1:51426383-51435182 GCF_016617805.1 Bactrocera tryoni
TGTCAAAAGCTATGCATAAAGCTATAAAAGCAATGCATTTGGAAAAATTCCATAATTTTATATTAATGTGTAAAACCGATTTTTTATTACATACATATTTAGTAATCGATATTAGGTTCCGTAGAAATATGAACTTTACGTATTAATGCTAATTAGCCGTTTTGACGTTATTGGAGTTGTTATAAAGCTATAACCGCTATGCGTTTTGAAAAATTCCACAATCTCATATTTAGGTGTAAAATCGATTTTTTAGTACATACACATTTAGTAATCGATATTAAGTTCCGTAGAAATATAAATTTTACATATTTATGCTAATTAGCCGTTTTGATATTATTGGAGTTGTCATAAAGCTATAACGGCAATGCATTTGGAAAAATTCCATAATTTTATATTAAGGTGTAAATCGATTTTTTATTAGATACACCTTTAGTAATCAATATTAGGTTCCGTAGAAATATGAGCTTTGCGTATTAATGCTAATTAGCCGTTTTGATGTTATTGGAGTTGTCATAAAGCTATAAAAGCAAGGCATTTGGAAAAATACCATAATTTTATATTAAGGTGTTAAATCGATTTTTATTACATACACATTGAGTAATCGATATTAGGTTCCGTAGAAATATGAACATTACATATTAAAGCTAATTAGCCGTTTTGACGTTATTGGAGTTGTTATAAAGCTATAACCGCTATGCGTTTTGAAAAATTCCACAATCTCATATTTAGGTGTAAAATCGATTTCTTATTACAAACACATTTAGCAATCAAAACCAAGTTGCGTAAAAATATGAACTTTATATATTTATGCTATCCAGCCGATTTGATGTTATTGGAGTTGTTATAAAGCTATAACCGCAATGCATTTTGAAAAATTCCACAATCTTATATTTAGGATTAAAATCGATTTTTTAGTACATACACATTTAGTAATCGATATTAAGTTCCGTAGAAATATGAACTTTACATATTTATGCTAATTTGTCGTTTTGATGTTATTGGAGTTGTCATAAAGCTATAAAAGCAATGCATTTGGAAAAATTCCATAATTTTATATTAAGGTGTAAAATCGATTTTTTATTACATACACATTTAGTAATCGATATTAGGTTCCGTAGAAATATGAACTTTACATATTAATGCTAATTAGCCGTTTTGATGTTATTGGAGTTGTCATAAAGCCATAAAAGCAATGCATTTGTAAAAATTTCATAATTTTATATTAAGGTGTAAATCGATTTTTTATTACATACACATTTAGTAATCGATATTAGGTTCCGTAGAAATATGAACTTTACGTATTAATGCTAATTAGCCGTTTTGACGTTATTGGAGTTGTTATAAAGCTATAACCGCAATGCATTTGGAAAAATTGCACAATCTTATATATAGGTGTAAAATTGATTTTTTATTACATACATATTCAACAATCGATATCAAGTTGCGTAAAAATATGAACTTTACATATTTATGCTAATTAGCCGTTTTGATGTTATTGGAGTTGTCATAAAGCTATAACAGCAATGCATTTGGAAAAATTCCACAATTTTATATTAAGGTGTAAAATCTATTTTCTAATATATACACATTTAGCAATGCGTAAAAAGATGACCTTTACATATTCATGGTCATTAGTAATTAGCCGTTTTGATGTTATTGGAGTTGTCATAACGCTGTAACCGCAATGCATTTTGAATAATTGCACAATCTTACATATAGGTGAAAAATTGATTTTTTATTGCATACACATTTGGTAAACGATATTAAGTTCCGTAGAAATATGAACTTTACATTATTATGCTAATTAGAGGTTTTGATGTTATTGGATATGTCATAAAGCTATAACCGCAATTCATTTTGAAAAATTGAACAATCTTATATTTAGGTGTAAAATCGATTTTTTATAACATTTATATTCAAGAATCGATATCAAGTTGCATAAAAATATGAACTTTACATATTTATGCTAATTAGCCGTTTTGATGTTATTGGAGTTGTCATAGAGTTGTCGTATGGCCGTAATGATAATGTATTTGGAGCAACTTCAATATCTTATATTAAGGTGTAGAATCGATGTTTTTGGTACATACATATTTTGTTAAGCAATCGATATCAAGTTGCGTAAAAATATGAGCTTTACATATTTATGCTAATTAGCCGTTTTGATGTTATTGGAGTTGTCATAAAGCTGTAACCGCAATGAATTTTGATTAAATTCACAATCTAATATGCAGGTGAAAAATTGATTTTTTATTACATACGCATTTAGTAATCGATATAAAGTTGCGTGAAAGTATGAACTTTACGTATTTTTACTAACTAGCCGTTTTGATGTTATTGGAGTTGTCATAGAGTTATCGTATAACCCTAACGACGGTGTATTTGGAGCAATTTCACAATCTTAAGTTAAGGTGTAGAATCGATTTTTTAGTACATACACATTAAGCAATCGATATCAAGACGCGTTAAAATATGAACTTTACATATTTATGCAAATTTGCCGTTTTGATGTTATTGGAGTTGTCATAGAGTTGTCGTATGGCAATAACGACAGTGTATATGGAACAACTTCAGGTAGCGTAAAAATATGAACTTTACATATTTATGCTAATTAGCCTTTTTGCTGTTATTGGAGTTGTCATAGAGTTGCCCTATAGCAATAGCGACAGTGTATTTGGAACACCTTTGCAATCTTTAATTAAGGTGTAAAATTGATTTTTTGATACATACACATTAAGCAATCGATATCAAGTTGCGTAAAAATATGAACTTTACATATTTATGCTAACTAGCCGCTTTGATGTTATTGGAGTTGTCCTATAGCCATTGCGACAATGTATTTGGAGCAATTTCACAATCTTATATTAAGGAGTAGAATCGATTTTTTAATAAATACACATTAAGCAATCGATATCAAGTTGCGTAAAAATATGAACTTTACATATTTATGCTAACTAACCGTTTTGATGTTATTGGAGTTGTCATTGAGTTGTCCTAAAGCAACAGCGACAGTGTATTTGGAACAATTTAACAATCCTAAATTAAGGTGCAAAATTGATTTTTTGGTACATACACATTAAGCAATCGATATCAAGATGCGTAACAATATGAACTTTGCATATTTCCGTTAATTAGCCGTTTTGGTGTTATTGGAGCATTCATAGAGTTGTCGTATAGCCATAACGACAGTGTCTTTGGAGCAATTCCACAATCTTAAGTTACGGTGTAGAATCGATGTTTTGATACATACACATTATGCAATCGATATCAGGTTGCGTAAAAATATGAACTTTACATATTTATGCTAATTAGCCGTTTTGATGTTATTGGAGTTGTCATAAAGCTATAACCGCAATGCATTTGGAAAAATTCTGAACAATCTCATATTTAGGTGTAAAATCGATTTTTTATTACATACACATTTAGCAATCGATATCAAGTTGCTTCAAGTCATTAGCTTCACATATTTAAGTTAATAAACCTTTTTCATCTTACTAAAGTTGATATAAAGCCATAATGGCTATGCATTTGGAAGAATTCCACAAACTTATACTTAGGTATAAAGTCGACACATTTAGTAATCGATATTGAGTTGCTTCAAGTTATTAACTTCATATATTTAAGTTAATTAACCTTCTTCATATTACTGAAGTTGTCATAAAGCTATAACCGCAATGCATTTTGAAAAATTCCACAATCTTATATATGGGTGTACAATAGGGTGGGTCGATTCCGGACTTTTTTCGATTCGGGATTTCTAATAGTGCGTAAAAGTTGCCTTAGTACTTCCTGATTCCAATGCAACTTTTTGTTTTGAGATCGGATTGCATCTTCAACCCCAACTCCGTCCTTGAAATTTCGGAAATTCGAACCGTTCCCGAGATACGAGCGAAAAGGCGGCGCGCCACAGCGCAAGGTGAAAATTGTTGCAGCTCTCAGCTAACCTGTATTGGTTACCCAGAACCCACCGCGTGGAGGTGGCTGCTCTTCGGGTTCCTCCCAAGCCCAACCCAACCAACCAACCATATGTCAGGCTTGTTTTAGTCTGAATCTGTGTCAAATTTATTGATAAAATCAGATTTTGTACTAAACTTTGGCACTTGCTTTGGCTCTTTATTACATCTAACCCTTCTATTTACAGTGTCAGACTCTGCTTCTCTGGCTGCCAGAAGACGGTCAATGGCCAACTTTCTAAACATTGATCGGATATAACAGCTTCTGATATTTTCAAAGGTTATTTTGAAAATCACTAAAAGTGCGTTGAGATTGCACCGGAACTTAGCCCATCCTTACTTGTTTTACTCTATTATCTTTTTCGCATGAAAAAATTGGTGGGCATGTTCCTTCACACTAGAACCAATTTAACAGCTTTCTACTTTCCTAATATAAGAATTTAAAAATATCATTCAATAACATTGGATATAACAGAGTTTCATGTCGAAAATGTGTGAAATCAATCTACGAATTGCCACAGCTATTATAGTCAACTGGACTTTATGCCCTATATAACGGTTAGTGTGAGAATTATCAACACAAAATTGCGTGAAATATTGTTACCGAGTATATGTACATATTTGAGCAATGCCAACTGTTAATGATATAGTGATTTCTATTTATTTGACTTTCCATCTGACTTTAAAGCGTTATGTTGTTCAATATGTGTGATGTTTAAAATAATTTAAGTGAAATTGGTCTAGACTTTGGTTTAAACCTCATATCTCTAATATAAGGTCCCAGATAATCTTGTTAATGCTTACTTCATATGGTTCATATAATAAGTTTATCCAATTTGGTTGAGTTTATATCCATCCACTTTGCGAGAGAATTGCGAGAGTATAAAATATTAGATTATACTCGAACTCAGCCACCTCTTTTTTATACTCTCGCAACAAAGTTGCTAAGGAGAGTATTATAGTTTTGTTCACATAACGGTTGTTTGTAAGTCCTAAAACTAAAAGAGTCAGATATAGGGTTATATATACCAAAGTGATCAGGGGGACGAGTAGAGTTGAAATCCGGATGTCTGTCTGTCCGTCCGTGCAAGCTGTAACTTGAGTAAAAATTGAGATATCATGATGAAACTTGATACACGTATTCCTTGGATCCATAAGAAGGTTAAGTTCGAAGATGGTCAAAATCGGCCCACTGCCACGCCCACAAAATGGCGGAAACCGAAAACCTATAAAGTGTCATAACTAAGCCATAAATAAAGATATTAAAGTAAAATTTGGCACAAAGGGTCGCATTAGGGAGGGGCATATTTGGACGTAATTTTTTTTGGAAAAGTGGGCGTGGCCCCGCCCCCTACTAAGTTTTTTGTACATATCTCGGAAACTACTATAGCTATGTCAACCAAACTCTACAGAGTCATTTTCTTCAGGCATTTCCATATACAGTTCAAAAATGGAAGAAATCGGATAATAACCACGCCCACCTTCCATACAAAGGTTATGTTGAAAATCACTAAAAGTGGGTTAACCGACTAACAAAAAAACGTCAGAAACACTAAATTTTACGGAAGAAGTGGCAGAAGGAAGCTGCACCCAGATTTTTTTTTTAAATTTAAAATGGGCGTGGCGCAGCCCACTAATGGACCAAAAACCATACCTTAGGAACTACTAGACCGATTTCAATGAAATTCGGTATATAATATTTTCTGATGACATGTACGAAATATGGGCAAAATCGGTTCACAACCACGCCTTCTTCCAATATAACGCTATTTTGAATTCCATCTGATGCCTTCTCTGTATAATATATGTACATATACATTACGAACCAATGATGATAGCGGAATAAAACTTTACACAAATACGGTATTTGAAAAATATGTAAAGGACGGATAATGAAATCTCGTGAGTATAAAATGTTCGGTGAAACCCGAACTTAGCATTTCCTTAATTGTTTATATATATCTTTTTTTGTATGCAAAAATATTGTTTAAAAGTTAAAAGGGCGGTTGGAAAAAACTTGAAAATTTGTCGAAATCAACAATATCGGACAACTATAACAATTAGCTGCCATACAAACTGATGGAGTGATTCATGTCTTTGTATGGTATGGTATGGTATGGTTTTTGTTTGCTTAGATAGTTTCATGAAATTTCAAAATAAGTTGTTCAAATCAGACCACTATAGTATATAGCTTCCATGCAACTGACTGATTGAAATCAATATAAATACATATATTTTCAAAATTCAAAATTCATAAAACAGGAGTACTCTACGACTACTCTCGATTAGAACAGTTGAGTAAAATTAGTCTCAATTTATTTATTTTCACTTCATAATTCTCCACGAAATCATATTCCAGTTCTAGTTCTAGTTTATCTGTTCCTAAATCCGTTTTACCAATTTTTGCCTCTTGCCTATGATCCACTTTGCATCATTTAATTACTTACTCACTAATTGTCCACTATTACCGTCTGTTTCGTAATTCATGCACTTTAAGCGGAAAATCATCAATCCGTAGGCTTTTATACTGCTCTTTATCACTTGTCCATAACTTTTTTCGCACTAACAAAACCTCTTGCCTGTGATGTGTGCACGAGCAGTGCTGTCTTCCCAGCTGCATTTATGCATGAACTTTTAAGCTTAGTATCCAGCTCTCAAGAAATGTTAAAACTTCATATAAAAAACCCTTAAGAAATGCTCAAGAAAATTTCCTGCAGTAAATTTTCTTGTGCTGGTATGCAGCTCTAAATAAATCTAGTACTAATTTTTAATGCATTTTTTCAATAAAATGCTTGCCATATTCGCATTTTATTGAAAAATGGTTTTGCGAAGAAACATGGAATCAACAATTGTTTCTTGAAGGAAATTCAAAGTAATCGTTAAATTCATCCTAAATTAGTTAAAATCATTATTAGGAAGTATATTTCATTTTGAAATGTTTTATAAAATTTACCAATCATCAACAACGTTGCTTAAATCGCAATGAAAATATTTATTTTGCTACACACATACATACATACATATTACGCACAAAGTTTATTTTCTTTGTTTATTCTCTCTTGCTCTTCTAATGTGGATCATTCACAATGCGTAACCAGCCGTCAAAATTACTTGAAGAAATAATTAATTTTTTTTCTTGAGCAATTATTTAAGAGCTGGATACGGACCTTTACTCGTATTGTTTACCCAGATCGGGCAACTTGGCCAAATTAAAAGTTTCGCAACTTAATTGGCCTGTCTAAAAGAATTTTTGTGTGTATATGTGTGTGCATGACTCATAAATGTGCTCGTCGAAAAGTTTTGCAAATCGTTCTACCCCACGAGCATATTATCATTCAACCAATGGATTGCAACTGCTCTTGTTCATGCCACTTTGTCACGACGTCCTTCTGTGCTCCTCGCACTTGACATTCACTCCCGCATTCACGTTTTAATTTAGTAAGCTTGTGGCCGGCGCGTTGTTGAGCGGCATCATCTGGACCCGTGAAGCGGCGTTGTTGGCGCGCAAAATCGGATGCAAGGACTTTGAATTGATTGATCATTGATTGATGATGGAGGCATGTAGTATGTTTGTGACATTTGTTACCCGATATGGTTGTAGTACAGATGGCGATTGTTTGGCTTCTACGTAAACAATAAATAATGCATGTGCGGGGAAATAGGTAGGCATTAAAAATTTGTGTATGAAAACTTTGGTAAGTAGAAATATTAAATTTCTTATAATAATAATATTATTATTTAGCGAAATTTACAACTGAAGACGCAGTTGTCCTTAACGAGTTTGTAAGAGTTAAGTATAATATTACGAAGGTATTGTTAGAAGCTCTTTCTCACTAGTCAGTAGTCACAATCAGGCCACATTATAATTCGGTTACACACTTTAGCTATGTTTACAGTTATAAGCATTTTCTTTTTCTTTACTGCCTTCTTTTCGCTATTTTGTGCCAATTCGAAATACGAAGTGCAACCAAGTCCTTCCCCACCTGATCTCTCTACCGGAATGGAGGTCTTCCTCTTACTCTGCTTCCACCGGCGGGTACTCCATCGAAAACTTTCAAAGTTGGAGTGTTCTCTTCAATCTTGCCAAAAAGGCCTTCAATCTTGTCAAAAAGGCGCAGCTGCCGCCTCTTGATTCGCTGAATTATAGCAATGTCGTCGTTTGTCTCCTACAGCTCATCGTTCAACGACTGCGGTTCTCGCCGTTGGGAATGCGCAAAGAACCATAAACCTTCCGCAAAACCATTCCCTAGAACACATTTAGGTTTCCATAAGAAAAAGGTAAAAAGTAAATTAGAAACGAAATCATTATAAATTTTACGAATGCCCTCCCAGAAACAAAATCTTTATCCGTAAATCAATGTTTTTATACTCTTGTAACCTGTTGCAACAGAGTGTAATAATTTGTTCACGTATTACCTAAAACTAAGCGAGATAGATATAGAATTATGTATATATAAATGATCAGGATGATGAGAAAAGTAGAAATTCGACTGACTGTCTGTGTGTTTGTCCGTCCGTCCATTCGTACAAGCTGTAACTTGAGAAGCCCTCTAATAAGTTTAATGTACATACCTCCTAAACTACTAAAGCTATAGCAACCAAATTTCCTGAGCCAAATACCATAAGACCTCCTATCGACAGTGAAAATGGATGAAATGGGCTAATAACTCCGCTCACTCCCCATATAACCGTACTGTTCAAAACTACTAAAAGCGTATAAGTCAATAACTAATTACATTTTTCTTTATAGTATGCCACCTTATGACCAAAAATTGTCTAAATTCTACTAAAACTGTACAAGCTCCGAATATGTGGACCCCAGTATCTATAGCTAGATAGATAGATA
>NC_052501.1:51435515-51446033 GCF_016617805.1 Bactrocera tryoni
CCCAAAATATCCTATGTCCCAAGCCACTTATCGAAAATAAATGTGGCAAAACATTTACGACATTCCAAAGAATATATATATATTTTTTTTATTTACTTTATTTACAATCTATCTACCTTAAGATATTCAGTAAATTAGATCTAGTAGGTAATGGCAGAGGTAGATTTGTCCTTGAGCAAATCTACATAAAGAAAACTTTATTTTTTTACATATACATAAGTAAACTATAATTAACTTAGGTTATTAAATACATACATCCATCAAAAATTCATTTTTTTTTGCCAGACTTAAATCTAAGAAAGTTTTAGAGAAATGGTAAATCTAAGTTATGAGAATATATGATAACAAATTTTTGAATTCTGTAAATTTTACAGATGCATCCATATTTCATTTATTTGGATCTGTTGGTTAGGTAATAAAAGTTGAAAATTAAATAGGACTGTCAGCATGAAGGAGGCTGCTCTCTGTGTTGCAATAGAAGCAAAAGACGTGCAATTTTTTTTTATCGAAGGAGTTATTAAAAGAATGGATTACTAATTATTGCTATTAAAAAATTATTTAACTCCGTTACCAGCTAAACTAAATTTAACTGGGTACTAACATACTTTATTTAGGATAACGGCCCAAAGCATTCAATGGTAGTGGTTTTGGAATGATTGCTGTTCAGCGGACTGCCACATCCTATCCTTAGTCGAGACCTCAATCCCATTGAACACCTGTAGGCCTATATTGAGACTAAGTTATGATATTAAGATAATAGCGAATATGTGGTTGTCTGCTTTTCAAGAAATATAGGAACTTACACAAACTTTGAACCATTCTATTGGGATATATGGCCCATGCAAAATATTCTTCTTCCTTAAAGATTGTTAAAATGTCAATTTATGTAAACTGTAGAAGTTTTTTGTTTACGAAAATGTATTTATTTTGGAACTTTTAATTTTTCGAGAAATCTGAAGTTTAAAAAAAAAATTCCATTAAATCATGAAAATTATTAAAGCAGTTTCTTTCTCATTTTTGGATGCAATTAAAAATTAGCTTTGGAGGGCGGAGCTATTCCCACTTTAAACAAAATTTTAGCTCCGGAGAATCCGAAGCTTTTCGAGAAGATGCGACGTTCACCTATATTATTACACTGGTTACATATGGCTATGTGCCGGCAAGCACATAGTTTAGTAAAAAATCAGCGCTTGGTATTTTTTCCGATCAATTTAAACTTCGACTATACTATGCCTTGGCCGCGTTATTTAGTATTTCTCGCCTGTCTATGTGGACAGGTTTTGCCATTGTGGGTCCCTTGGTCACTGGAGCGAATATATTGGCCATGCAAATATTACATTGGTTACTAGAGCATTTACGCAATATTTCTAATGCAATGGGAAAGACAATATATTGGTTACCCAATACTTTCGTTATCATTTATACGGCATATGCATTCATCTAAATGTGGATCTGAATGAATCAATGCAGGAAAAGCATTCGTTTCGTGTGTTCGTTATGTTGGCCTTGAGTTCGATTTTGTTGTGTGTGTTTGGGTTTTTCAATGGCAACGGTAAGTTAAAATAGATTATAGAGAGATATTTTTAGATATTGGCATTATATAGTGATTTTAAGAAGGTAAATCTGATCATGGCCTCATCTACTTGGATTTTGAGATTTTAATAGGGAGATGCGCAATAATTTAGAATAGCGAATTTAGGGATCTTATAGTATTGTAGTAGGAGAGTATACAATTGACACTCGTCTAGGCGGATTATCGCAGATACCTTCGGACTTCCATACTTTTCATTCTATAATATAAGGTTTCAGCTTTTTCAGTTCGACTTTTGGAACGCCAATCTATACCATTTTATAAAGATGCAGGTGTATTAGGCTAGTTAAATTGTTCAAGCGTGTAAAGATTTAGGTTACCGTTACTTTATTTTCAGCTGGGTCTAATTGCGCTGAATATTCGATTCGTAAATTGTATAATTGGAAAGGTGGTTGAATTGCTCATCCTTGGACGCCTAGGCACAACACTCTCGACAATAGTAAGTATTCTTTCATATATACAAACACTGAAGGTTCTTTCGCTATGCTCTCTTATAATTATTTGAGTAATATAACTAATTCAGTTTTATATATCCTCACAGATAGACAAATTGAGCACGTCATATTATTTCTGTGATTAGGAAGATGTTATACTTCTTTCAACTAACGCGGAAGAAAACAAGAAATTGTTGAAGCTTATAGCCTTATAGAACTCTTCGCAATTCATGTTGTATAATTTTGGATTATCAAAGGCGCAGGTTATTTGCGGCTATAGATAAATGGAAAGTGGCATGATATAAAAACGGTAGTAAATAAGAAAAAAAATTAGGAAGTAGTTAATAATGTAAGAAAGAGATAATGTTCAAACGTTCCATATATTTATGTAGATACAGACATAAAAGTAGTAAATAATAAATATTATTTGCAGAGGTTGTAACTGTAAAATATTTTGACTTTAATAGAAACATTTTCGACTAGTAATTTCGGTCCTTAGTTCTCATTGTGATATACACTTGTCAAAGCAAATTCTAATCTGTAAGACTGTGTTTGTTAAAATGTTATGAAGAAAGCAATAAGCTATGGTAGTCAAGATGATCTGGTTAAGGACCGCTAATTTTTCAAGTCTACTGTGCTTAAAAATTCATTCATTTGTGCGTAGATCCAACATGGCCCACTTAAGAGGGAAGATACCTCTAGAATTAAAAAAAAAATAAAACATTTTTCTTTGCTCTAATCAATTGAAAAACTATTCAAAATATAGTCCCGAAGTTTCTTTGAGTTACTCCGAATATTTTCGAAGAAATAGGCCCCAGAACCACCGCTCTTCATGCAGCGGCTGTAGAGTACCAAAACTTTGAGACTCGATTCCCCGAAAAAATTTTATTTTATCCGGCCGCCAAAATTGCGAGCGAATTATTTAACCTATTTACTTGAACTGAAGCGTATTTTATAGACAATTTTATACTCAAGTGCGTGATAGAGCGCTTTTCCGAGAAAAATGACATTTTGACAGTTGTTTAACTATACTATTTTGATGACGAAAACCACAGGTAAAAATGGCAATTTTTACAAAATCCAGGCTGACATGCCCATTTTTTCGAAATTATCAAAACCCTTTGATAAAAGCTTCCTGATTAAAACAAATACCTTTTTCGTATTAGATAAGAAGCCAAGCCAGGAAATTAATGGCCGTAAAAAATATGGAGGATGGAGTCATGTGTAGAAGGTCACGCAAGTGAGGAAAGTTCTCTGATCGCCATTCACTTGGGAGTGGCCAGAAACGATTCTTTTACACATGGCTCAAGCAGCTCACTACTTCCGGTCTTTGACCAAGTATCCTCTGAAAGCCTAAGAACATCCGTTCGAAGACGAGCTAATGTGAGAAGGCGAAACATCCCCTACATAGGGTTGTGCGCTGGGTTTGGGACCCGCCACGTAAAAAAAACACTCCAATGAAAAAGAAAAAGCAGCCTCGGATGAGAGACCCCCCTTTTGATGACGACCATGGCAAACGAAATAAGGACTACGATTTGAGGGCATGCACCTGGAATGTCCGGTCCCTTAATTGGGAAGGTGCCGCTGCTGGTTGATGTCTTCGCACAAATAAAGGCTGACATCACCGCCGTCTAAGAAATGCGATGGACGGGACAAGGACAGAGACGAGTAGGTCCTTGTGACATTTACTACAGTGGACATATAAAGGAGCGCAAGTTTGGTGTTGGATACATATCGCTGATTTGCGCCCACGCCCCGACGGAAGAGAAGGACGATGTGACCAAAGATGTCTTTTATGAGTGCTTGGAGCGCACTTATGAGAGCTGCCCCCGCCACGATGTCAAAATCGTGCTTGGCGACTTTAACGCCAGGGTGGGTAAAGAAGGTATATTTGGCACTACGGTCGGTACATTCAGCTTCCACGACGAAACATCCCCAAATGGGTTGAGGCTGATCGACTTCGCCGGGGCCCGAAATATGGTTATCCGTAGTACTACATTCCAGCATAGAAAAATTCATCAAGCTACCTGGCTCTCTCCGGATCGAAAAACTACCAACCAGATCGATCCTGTTGTGATAGACGGAAGACACGTCTCCAGTGTTTTAGATGTGCGTGCGCTCCGAGGTCCTAACATCGACTCGGACCACTATCTTGTTGCAGCTAAGATTCGCAAAACGCGCGCCAACAAACACAAGGAAGGTTCGACGTCGAGAAGCTGCAATCACAACAGACAGCCGAACGATTTTCTACTCGGCTTGCACTCCTGCTCTCTGAGAGCACTCGTCAACAACTCGGTATAAGGGAACTGTGGGACGGCATTTCAAACAGCTTACGTACAGCTGCAACCGAAACCATTGGTTTTCGGAAGGTGCAAAAGAACAGCTAGTACGACGAGGAGTGTCGTGTCGCAGCGGAGAGAAAACAGGCTGCCTACTTCGCAACGTTACGATCGACCACTACACGTGCGGGATGGGATAGATACCGAGAGTTGAAGAGGAAAGCGAGACGCATTTGTAGACAGAGGAAGAAAGAGGCCGAAATGCGTGAGTACGAAGAGCTTGATAAGCGGGCCGACAGGGGTAATGCTCGAAAACTCTACGGAAAAATGCGGTGGCTACAGAAGGTTTCAAGACCGGAGCATACTCTTGTAGAACCCCCAAAGGTGATCTAGTGACCGATGCCCAGAGCATACTTAAATTATGGAGGGAACACTTCTCCAGCCTGCTGAATGGCAGTGAATGCACAACGCCGGGAGAAGGCGAACCCGATTCCCCAATCGATGACGATGGAGCAAACGTTCCATTACCCGACCTTGAAGAAGTTCGAATAGCAGTTACCCGCCTGAAGAACAACAAAGCGGCGGGGGCCGATGGATTGCCGGCCGAGCTATTCAAACACGGCGGCGAAGAACTAATAGGGAGCATGCATCAGCTTCTTTGTAAAATATGGTCGGACGAGAGCATGCCCAACGATTGGAATTTAAGTGAGCTATGCCCAATCCATAAAAAAGGAGACCGCACAATCTGCGCCAACTACCGTGGGATTAGCCTCCTCAACATCGCATATAAGGTTCTATCGAGCGTATTGTGTGAAAGATTAAAGCCCACCGTCAACAAACTGATTGGACCTTATCAGTGTGGCTTCAGACCTGGAAAATCAACAACCGACCAGATATTCACCATGCGCCAAATCTTGGAAAAGACCCGTGAAAGAAGAATCGACACACACCACCTCTTCGTCGATTTCAAAGCTGCTTTCGACAGCACGAAAAGGAACTGCCTCTATGCCGCGATGTCTGAATTTGGTATCCCCGCAAAACTAATACGGCTGTGTAAACTGACGTTGAGCAACACGAAGAGCTCCGTCAGAATCGGGAAGGACCTCTCCGAGCCGTTCGTTACCAAACGAGGTTTCAGACAAGGCGACTCCCTATCGTGCGACTTCTTCAACCTGCTTCTTGAGAAAATAGTTCGAGCTGAAGAAGGTACCATCTTCTATAAGAGTGTACAGCTGCTGGCGTATGCCGATGATATTGATATCATCGGCCTCAACACCCGCGCCGTTAGTTCTGCTTTCTCCAGGCTGGACAAGGAAGCACAGAAAATGGGTCTGGCAGTGAACGAGGGCAAGACGAAATATCTCCTGTCATCAAACAAACAGTCGTCGCACTCGCGACTTGGCTCCCACGTCACTGTTGACAGTCATAACTTTGAAGTTGTAGATAATTTCGTCTATTTAGGAACCAGCGTTAACACCACCAACAATGTCAGCCTGGAAATCCAACGCAGGATTACTCTTGCCAACAGGTGCTACTTCGGACTGAGTAGGCAATTGAAAAGTAAAGTCCTCTCTCGACGAATAAAAGCTAAACTCTATATGTCACTCATAATTCCCGTCCTGCTGTATGGTGCAGAGGCTTGGACGATGACAGCAACCGATGAGTCGACGTTACAAGTTTTCAAGAGAAAAATTCTGCGAAAGTTTTAAGGTCCTTTGCGCATTGGCCACGGCGAATATCGCATTCGATGGAACGATGAGCTGTACGAGATATACGACGACATCGACATAGTTCAGCGAATTAAAAGACAGCGGCTCCGCTGGCTAGGTCATGTTGTCCGAATGGATGAAAACACTCCAGCTCTGAAAGTATTCGACGCAATACCCGCCGCGGGAAGCAGAGGAAGAGGAAGACCTCCACTCCGTTGCAAGGACCAAGTGGAGAAGGACCTGGCTTCGCTTGGAATATCCAATTGGCGCCACGTAGCGAAAAGAAGAAACGACTGGCGCGCTGTTGTTAACTCGGCTATAATCGCGTAAGCGGTGTCTACGCAAATTTTTCAAATGCACTGCCGTTATGGCCTTATGTCAACTTCGGTAAGATGAAGGAAGCTATTTAACTTAAATATTTGATAATAATGATTTGAAGCAACTCAATATCGACTGCTAAGTGTGTATATACAAGAAAATCGACTTTATACCTGAATATAAGATTGTCGAATTCTTGCAAATGCACTGCCGTTATGGTTTTATGTCAACTTCGGTAAGATGAAGAAGGTTAATTAACTTAAATATGTTAAATTAATGATTTAAAGCAACTCAATATCGACTGCTAAGTGTGTATATACAAGAAAATCGACTTTATACCTGAATATAAGATTGTCGAATTCTTGCAAATGCACTGCCGTTATGGTTTTATGTCAACTTCGGTAAGATGAAGGAAGCTATTTAACTTAAATATTTGATAATAATGATTTGAAGCAACTCAATATCGACTGCTAAGTGTGTATATACAAGAAAATCGACTTTACACCTGAACATAAGACTGTCGAGTTCTTGCAAATGCACTGCCGTTATGGGTTTATGCCAACTTCGGTAAGATGGAGGAAGCTAATTAACTTAAATATTTGATGTTAATAATTTGAAGCAACTCAATATCGACTGCTAAAAGTGTATATAAGGGAACTGTGGGACGGCATTTCAAATTCGTTACGTACAGCTGCAACCGAAACCATTGGTTTTCGGAAAGAGCAAAAGAACAGCTGGTACGACGAGGAGTGCCGTGTCGCAGCGGAGAGAAAACAGGCTGCCTACCTCGCAACGTTACGATCGACCACTATACGTGCGGGATGGGATAGATACCGAGAGCTGAAGAGGGAAGCGAGACGCATTTGCAGACAGAAGAAGAAAGAGGCCGAAATGCGTGAGTACGAAGAGCTTGATAAGCTGGCCGACAGGGGTAATGCTCGAAAATTCTACGAAAAAATGCGGCGGCTTACAGAAGGTTTCAAGACCGGAGCAGACTCTTGTAGAACCCCCAAAGGTGATCTAGTAACTGATGCCCAGAGCATAGTTAAATTATGGAGGGATACTTCTCCAGCCTGCTGAATGGCAATGAACGCACAACACCAGGAGAAGGTGAACCCGATTCCCCAATCGATGACGATGGAGCAGACGTTCCATTACCCGACCATGAAGAAGTTCGAATAGCAATTGCCCGCCTCAAGAACAACAAAGCGGCAGGGGCCGACGGACTACCGGCCGAGCTATTCAAACACGGCGGCGAAGAACTAATAGGGAGCATGCATCAGCTTCTTTGTAAAATATGGTCGGACGAGAGCATGCCCAACGATTGGAATTTAAGTGAGCTATGCCCAATCCATAAAAAAGGAGACCCCACAATCTGCGCCAACTACCGTGGGATTAGCCTCCTCAACATCGCATATAAGGTTCTATCGAGCGTATTGTGTGAAAGATTAAAGCCCACCGTCAACAAACTGATTGGACCTTATCAGTGTGGCTTCAGACCTGGAAAATCAACAACCGACCAGATATTCACCATGCGCCAAATCTTGGAAAAGGCCCGTGAAAGGAGAATCGACACACACCACCTCTTCGTCGATTTCAAAGCTGCTTTCGACAGCACGAAAAGGAGCTGCCTTTATGCCGTGATGTCTGAATTTGGTATCCCCGCAAAACTAATACGGCTGTGTAAACTGACGTTGAGTAACACCAAAAGCTCCGTCAGGATCGGAAAGGACCTCTCCGAGCCGTTCGATACCAAACGAGGTTTCAGACAAGGCGACTCCCTATCGTGCGACTTCTTCAACCTGCTCCTGGAGAAAATAGTTCGAGCTGCAGAACTAAATAGAGAAGGTAAAATCTTCTATAAGAGTGTACAGCTGCTGGCGTATGCCGATGATATTGATATCATCGGCCTCATCACCCGCGCCGTTAGTTCTGTTTTCTCCAGGCTGGACAAGGAAGCACAGAAAATGGGTCTGCCAGTGAACGAGGGCAAAACGAAATATCTCCTGTCATCAAACAAACAGTCGTCGCACTCGCGACCTGGCTCCCACGTCACTATTGACAGTTGACTTTGAAGTTGTTTGATAATTTCGTCTATTTAGGAACCAGCATTAACACCACTAATAATGTCAGCCTGGAAATCCAACGCAGGATTGCTCTTGCCAACAGGTGCTACTTCGGACTGAGTAGGCAATTGAAAAGTAAAGTACTCTCTCGACGAACAAAAACCAAACTCTATAAGTCGCTCATAATTCCCGTCCTGCTATATGGTGCAGAGGCTTGGGCGATGACAGCAACCGATGAGTCGACGTTACGAGTTTTCGAGAGAAAAATTCTGCGAAAGATTTATGGTCCTTTGCGCATTGGCCACGGCGAATATCGCATCCGATGGAACGATGAGCTGTACGAGATATATGACGACATTGACATAGTTCAGCGATTTAAAAGACAGTGGCTACGCTGGCTAGGTCATGTTGTCCAGATGGATGAAAACAGAGGAAGAGGAAGACCTCCACTCCGTTGGGAGGACCAAGTGGAGAAGGACCTGGCTTCGCTTGGAATATCCAATTGGCGCCACGCAGCGAAAAGAAGAAACGACTGGCGCGCTGTTTTTAACTCGGCTATAATCGCGTAAGCGGTGTCTACGCCAATTAAGAAGAAGAATTAAAGGATCGAAAACGGGTTTTTTCAGTTTTCAGGCCGATTTAAAAGCTGCCAAAAAATGGCTGTTATTTTGCAAAAGAAATGATGTATTTAATACTAAATTAATAATTTCACAATTCTTTTATCATAATTTCATACATCTGATACATCTGAACTTATAATATGTATATATTTATATACAACACAAGAAACGTCTTCTCCATTTGAATCACAACTTAATAGACAATTTTATTATCAATAGGCCGATATATTTCTTTAGAAATGATTCAAATCTTTTCACTCAACAATATTCAATCGCTTCACTAAAACTTTTCATTAAAATCGAAAGAATTAATAATATTTTGCGAATTTACAAAAGTGTTTACTTTTCTGTTTACAATTTGCAAGCCATTTGACAGTTTTTCACTCTTGTTCTTCTCAACACGGAACTATGACGTTTTGTAATGGCGGTCGTCGTAATCTTGTATTCTATCATTCTTGTTAAACATACACCCTGAATGAACGGATTCAACGAATAATGACCTGACCTACGCACGCATGCAACTCTAAGCATATACCCTGAATGAACGGACTGAGAAAAAGCAATGAACGCCGACAGCGACAGTTACAAAAAGCGACACTTGATTTTGAAACTTTGCGCAGTACGGACGTGCCCTCCCAAACATTGTTGAAATAGACGAACTATTTTTATACATATATTATCATTCAATGATGTAGTGAATAATCTTTATTTATATTTTCCGGTTTTGATAAATAAAACATTTTTGAACATTTTAAAAATAACTAAAGCGTTTAATTCAAAGTAAGTTGCAGTGGTGTCAGAAGTGGGATGGACTTAATTTTCACGCAAATTGAATGAAAGGTATCGTGTTAAATGTCCGCGTTAATGTAAAAAACTTCTGGTGCGCATAAAAATGTGAAGTTATTTATACGTTCTTAAAAAATAAAAGGTGACTTTGTGTAGGAGTTAAATTTTGTGAGACGCAGTGAAGTACTGAAATTAATTGGTATCGGCAAATTTGGATACAGTGTGAAAAACGGTTTGCGTACACCAAAAAAAACTGTGAGATTGTCTGTTCCTTGTGGCACATAACGTTTTTCAGAAAAGAAACTGTACATATGGAGTGGCGTCACTATTCAGTGCAGTTACAAGTTCCGTTAGAACGCTAGCGAAAATCAACGGTAAATTCAAGAAAAGACGCTGTCGTCAAATGGTGTCGAGCGGTAGCTGAAGACAGCAGCGAGTATATACTCTCACAACGAGTAGAGTATATAGACATAGTGTTGAGTTGTATTTGTGAAACATAATGTGACCAAAGAGTTCAGTTGGTAACTATTGACAAGTTGTGCGGACTAGCGCTGTGGTGATGCGATACTGGTTAGGGGCCATCCATAAATTACGTCACACGAATTTAAGGACTTTTTAACCCCTCCCCCCGTCCTTGTCACAAGTTGTCACATTTTGAAGAAAAATATAGGCCACATATGCTACACGATCTTTTAAATAAGTATGACTCGACACT